>NC_052310.1:9236495-9363995 GCF_016432855.1 Salvelinus namaycush
TTTGTCTTCCCAGTCAAGCCTCTGAACACCTCAACTCATGCCTCATACCTTCATTCAATCACTGCTGTGATCCCTTCCCAACACTGTGTAAGTAGCCCTCTCGTTCCCATTCCCCAAAACATTCTACTATAAATGTCTATATTAAATGCTTTAGGTTAAAGTAATTACTCTTTTGACGGTTTTTGAAACACACTTTGACATCTCTGTGTCTACACCGTGCGTCTCCCATCATCCTCAACTTTTCAAGTCACCGGCCTCCACTGGTGTGTATCTATGTGTGTCTGTGTGTGTGTCACGGTGGCGCTGCTGACTGCAGCAATGCTCCAAGGAAAATAGAGGGGGAATATATCCTATAGAGAGGGAGGGAGGGAAGGAGAGATGAAGGGGGGAGGAGAGATATAGACAGGGTGAGGAGGGAGGTGTGTGTGTGATTGAGCTGAGGGGAAAATTCCTAAGCATCACTAAGAGAGGACAGGTGCAATCGACACCACTCCCACATTCATTCATCCCTCACTCCCTCTCTCGCTCTCACTCTCTCTCCCTCCCCTTCTCTCTCTCTCCTCACCCTCCCATTCTCTCTCTCCTATGGGTGCAGAAGGAGGGCCAAAGGGAAAATTGTTTGCCCTGCACAATTAGTGAACCAGCAGCATTGCTGTGAAGACATCAACACTATGAAATAACACATATGGAATCATGTAGTAACCAAGAAAGTGTTAACTTCTACTTCATCACAATCCCGGATCCGGGAGCACCCCCATCAGTAAAAAAGCTGACTAGCATAGCCTAGCATAGCGCCACAAGTAAATACTAGCATCTAAATATCATTAAATCACAAGTCCAAGACACCAGATGAAAGATACACATCTTGTGAATCCAGCCATCATTTCTGATTTTTAAAATGTTTTACAGGGAAGACACAATATGTAAATCTATTAGCTAACCACGATAGCAAAAGACACAACTTTTTTTTCCACCATTTTGTCCCTGCATAGGTAGCTATCACAATTTCGACCAAATAAAGATATAAATAGCCACTAACCAAGAAACAACTTAATCAGATGACAGTCTGATAACATATTTATTGTATAGCATATGTTTTGTTAGAAAAATGTGCATATTTCAGGTATAAATCATAGTTTACCATTGCAGCCACCATCACAACTCTCACCAAAGCAACTAGAATAACTACAGAGACCAACGTGAATTACCTAAATACTCATCATAAAACATTTCTGAAAAATACACAGCGTACAGCAAATGAAAGACAAAGATCTTGTGAATCCAGCCAATATTTCAGATGTTTTAAGTGTTTTACAGCGAAAACACAATATAGCATTATATTAGCTTACTACAATAGCCAACCACACAACAGCATTGATTCAGGCCAACAATAGCGATAACGAATAAACCAGCAAAAGATATTAATTTTTTCACTAACCTTCTCAAACTTCTTCAGATGACAGTCCTATAACATCATATTACACAATACATATAGAGTTTGTTCGAAAATGTGCATATTTAGCGGCACAAATCGTGGTTATACAATGAGAAAAGTAGCCAAACTGCCAACAATATGTCGGGAGAAATCTTGGGAGAGGCACCTAGTCTAATCAGTAACTAATCCTAAACTTGACTACAAAATACAGGTTGGACAGCAAATGAAAGATACATTAGTTCTTAATGCAATCGCTGTGTTAGATTTTTAAAATTAACGTTACTACGACATACAGCGTGCGTTAAAGCGAGACCGCACTGAGATTCATGGCGGAATATGAGTGTAACATTTTTCAACAGAACAACGAATTAACATCATATATAGTTCTTACTATTTGATGAGCTCCCATCAGAATCTTGGGCAAGGTGTCCTTTGTCCAAAAGAATCGTTGCTCGGTTGTAGATTGTCGCCTTCAACGTTGGAATTAGCAGTAAACATTAGCCATGTGGCAAAGACGTGTCCAACTCCCTAAAACGCAGCATAAATAAATATCCGAAAATCGCAATATAATGGTATAAACTGATATAACTCGGTTTAATATAACAACATTATGATGTCTTTAACACCTATATCGAATAAAAACAGAGCCGGATATATCTAAGGGCTATAAAGGGAGCTTTCTATAACGACACCAAGAGGTCCTTTTTGCGTCAGGGCGAGGAGAGGAAAGGGGGAACCCCACGTTGCCAGCCCATTTATAAGCTCTCAGATCTGCCCAGCAACTCCATTTCAATTCTCACTATTCGCTGACATCCAGGGGAAGGCGTATGCAGTGCATCTCAACCAATAGAAGACAGGCAGATTTATAAACGGATCTCAGAACAGCCAGCAGAATTCAGCATTCTCACATCCTCATAGGAAAATTGCTCTAACTCCAGTTCTGTTTTACTCACAGATATAATTCAAACGGTTTTAGAAACTAGAGAGTGTTTTCTATCCAATAGTAATAATAATATGCATATTGTACGAGCAAGAATTGAGTACGAGGCAGTTTAATTTGGGAACGAAATTATTACAAAGTGCCAACAGCACCCCCTATTGAGAAAAGGTTTTAAACAAATCAAAATATATTTTATATTTGAGAATCTTCAAAGTTGAATTTTATTTATTTATTTATTTAACCTTTATTTAACTCGGCAAGTCAGTTAAGAACAAATTCTTATTTACAATGACGGTCTACCCCGGCCAAACCCTAACGATGCTGGGCCAATTGTGCCCCGCCCTATGGGACTCCTAATCACGGCCGGTTGTGATACAGTCTAGAATCGAACCAGGGTCTGTAGTGACCACCCTTTGCCTTGATGACAGCTTTGCACACTCTTGACTGGTACTGTATGTCCGACCGCAGTAAGACTAGCTGTCGGCTAATGGGGATCCTATTAAATTAAATCCACATTAAAATCCACTACACAACACTAAACAATAAAATGAATTGCACTATAACGGCAACAAACGGTGCCCACAAACTGTTAGGACCTACATAAAACTGTCCCGACAGCAGAGCTTTCTTTTCGGCACCATGGAGTGAATCCTTACCACTGCTACACCTGGCTATCAGAGGAGCCTCGTCTGGCAGCGAAACAGTTCATTCAGCCTCGTTTCCTTCAAAAACATAGATGATATGGCTGATTTGCTTAAAAATATATGGTTTCTACTGACTCCTTATGGATTTGTGTAACTCGATAAGATCCGCATTCTCCTTCAATAATAATGAATGCCGACATGTGTTTAGACTTTTGAACCATATACAAACATTATTCGATTCATGTTCAGTAAATTATTAATGTTTGTTCTTATGTTATTAACACTTAGTTCTAAGTATAAGCACGGACGAGGTAGGCCTTCGTTCAGCACTTTCAAAATGGACACCGACAGAAATTCAGATAGACGTTAGTTCAGATAAATTGAACGCAGATTGTCTTAAAGTTGGAGATTTTCCAGTTCCGAGTTCTGAGTCCCCAGTTGTCTTGAACGCAGATTGTCTTGAAGTTGGAGATTTCACAGTTCCGTGTTCTGAGTCCCCAGTTGTCTTGAACGCAGATTGCCTTGAAGTTGGAGATTTTCCAGTTCCAAGTTCTGAGTCCCCAGTTGTCTTGAACGCAGATTGTCTTAAAGTTGGAGATTTCCCAGTTCCAAGTTCTGAGTCCCCAGTTGTCTTGAACGCAGATTGTCTTAAAGTTGGAGATTTCCCAGTTCCGTGTTCCGAGTCCCCAGTTGTCTTGAACGCAGATTGCCTTGAAGTTGGAGATTTCCCAGTTCCGAGTTCTGAGTCCCCAGTTGTCTTGAACGCAGATTGTCTTGAAGTTGGAGATTTCCCAGTTCCGAGTTCAGAGTCCCCAGTTGTCTTGAATGTGGCAGAAGTCATGCTTGATTGACAGCATGGCCAATGTATTCAACCTTTTCTGGCCCATGGTGTTGCGGGTGAATATTTATCCTTTTAAGCTTGGAAAAGAGACCCTTTCAGACAGATTTTTAAATCCTTAAACCCAGACTTGGACCACACAACCTCTCCAACAAATACCAGGCAGTGGAAGCAAAATAGTGATTGTTTTGAGATAGGCAGTTAGGCAGTTTGAGGCAGTTAGCCACAGATTCCTTCCAAACCACTCATTGTTGAATTAGCAAATTCCTAAGTTTATGAGCCTGTTGGTGCCAGACTTGATGCACCGGTACTGCTTGCCATGCGGAAGCAGAGAGTGGTTGGAGTTTATTGATTTTCTGGGCCTTCCTAACATTCCGCCTGATATAGATGTTCTGGATGGCAGGGAGCTCAGCCCCAGTGATCAAATCAAATCAAACTTTATTTGTCACATGCGCAGAATACAACAAGGGTAGACTTTACCGTGAAATGCTTACTTACAAACCCTTAACCAACAGTGTAGTTCAAGAAGTAGAAAATATTTACCAAGTAGGCTAAAATAAAAACTAATAATAAAAACGAACACAATAAGAATAACAATAACGAGGCTATATACAGGGGGCACCGGTACCGAGTCAGTGTGCAGGGGTACAGGCTAGTTGGGGTAACCTGTACATGTAAGTGGGGGCGAAGTGACTATGCATAGGTAACAAAAAAACAGCGAGTATCAGCAGTGTACAAAAGGGAGGGGCTCAATGTAAATTGTTCAGTTGCAATTTTTCTGAATTGTTCAACAGTTTAATGGCTTGGGGGTAGAAGCTGTTGAGGAGCCTTTTGGTCCTAGACTTGGCGCTCCGGTACCGCTTGCCGTGCGGTAGCAGAGAAAACAGTCTATGACTTGGGTAACTGGAGTATCTGACAATTTTATGGGCTTTCCTCTGACACCGCCTATTATATAGGTCCTGGATGGCAGGAAGCTTGGCCCCAGTGATGTACTGGGCCGTTTGCACTACCCTCTGTAACGCCTTACGGTCAGATGCCGAGCAGTTGCCATTCCAGGCGGTGATGCAAACGGTCAGAATGCTCTCGATGGTGCCTTTTGAGGATCTGGGGACCCATGCCAAATCTTTTCAGTCTCCTGAGGGGGAAAAGGTTTTGTTGTGCCCTCTTCACGACTGTCTTGGTATGTTTGGACCATGATAGTTCGTTGGTGATGTCGACACCGAGGAACTTGAAACTCTCGACCCGCTCCACTACAGCCCCGTTGATGTTAATGGGGGCCTGTTTGGCCCGCCTTTTCCTGTAGTCCACGATCAACTCCTTTGTCTTGCTGACATTGAGGGAGAGGTTGTTGTCCTAGCACCACACTGCCAGTTCTCTGACCTCCTCCCTATAGGCCGTCTCATCGTTGTCGGTGATCAGGCCAACCACTGTTGTGTTGTCAGCAAACTTAATGATGGTGTTGGAGTTGTGTTTGGCCACGCAGTCATGGGTGAACAGGGAATACAGGAGAGTACACACTCCTGAGGGGCCCCAGTGTAAAGGATCAGGGTGGCAGACGTGTTGTTGCCTATTCTTACCACCTGAGCACGGCCCGTCAGGAAGTCCAGGATCCAGTTGCAGAGGGAGGTGGTAAGTCCCAGTGTCCTTAGCTTAGTGATGAGCTTCGTGGGAGCTATGGTGTTGAACGCTGAGCTGTAGTCAATGAACAGCATTCTCACATAGGTGTTCCTTTTGTCCAGGTGAGAAAGGATCTGTTGGGGAGGTATGCGAATTGGAGTGGGTCTAAGGTGTCCGGGAGGATGCTCTTGAAATAAGCCATGACCAGCCTTTCAAAGCACTTCATGGCTACCGACGTGAGTGCCACAGAGCGATAATCATTTAGGCAGGTTACTTTCGCTTCCTTAGGCACAGGGACTATGGCGGTCTGCTTGAAACATGTAGGTATTACAGACTCGGTCAGGGAGAGGTTGAAAATGTCAGTGAAGACACTTGACAGTTGGTCCACTTATGCTTTGAGTACACGTCCTGGTAATCCATCTGGCCAAGTGGCTTAGTGAATGTTGACCTGTTTAACTTCTCTAGGATAGGGGGCAGCATTTTCACGTTTGGATGAAAAGCGTGCCCAGAGTAAACTGCCTCCTACTCAGTCCCAGATGCTAATATATGCATATTATTATTGGTATTGGATGGAAAACACTCTGAAGTTTCTAAAACTGTTTGAATCTGTCGTGGAAAATCGGTTCAAAACATAACACTTGCAAGAACTTGTGGATTCAATAAAGGCTTTAATATTAAATATCACAAGCCGGAGTGGTCCGCGGATCACACACCGTTTCCCAGAGCCCTGGCTCTTGCATTTATACCCATACAGCATATGAGTCCATTACATATGCAAACTAAGATGTTTCCCACCATTATCTTTTATGGTTTAGGCTTCCTGCTTGTTTACGCCCAATAACGCCCATGTCTGGTTTCAGTTAGGTTATAATGGTGGCAGGACCCTTTCTTGTCCTACAAATAATATATGTCTGTCTATCCTATAGGCCTACGTCTTTGGCATGTTTGCCTTTATTAGAAGCAGCAAACTATGTGTCCCTCTATCATTAGTGTGTTAATGTCAGCAGACTATGTGTCCCTCTATCATTAGTGTGTTAATGTCAGCAGACTATGTGTCCCTCTATCATTAGTGTGTTAATGTCAGCAGACTATGTGTCCCTCTATCATTAGTGTGTCCAGTTGTCCTAGGCGCCTATGCGTCGCCTTCCATTCCTGTAGTCTGTTTTAGTGTTCAGCTGTTTTTACCAGCATGTATCCATTAACTCATGTCTGCCTTCTCTTATGTACACCTCAATGTCTGTCCCTAAATGTATCATTCACTCCCACAAATCATGTCTGTGACTATAACAGAACTTATTTGACAGGCAAAACCCCGAGGACAAACCATTCAGATTTTTGGGGTGGAGGTCACTCTCTTTTCAATGGGGTTTCATTGGGAATCTAGATTTCTAAGGGACCTTCCTGCAGTTCCTATCGCTTCCACTGGATGTCAACAGTCTTTAGAAATTGGTTGAGGTTTTTCCTTTGAGAAATGAAGAAGTAGCCATGTTCAGAATGAGGCTCCAGTGAAGTGTACTGTTTGTAAGAGGCGCGTGACCAGAAAGCATGCAACACATTGTTTTCCTCCGGTATTGAATACAGATCATCCCGTCTTCAATTTGATCAATTATTTACGTTAAAAAATACCTAAAGTTGTATTACAAAAGTAGTTTGAAATGTTTGAACAAAGCTTACAGGTAACTTTTTAGATATTTTGTAGTCACGTTGTACAAGTTGGAACCAGTGTTTTTCTGGATCAAACGTGCCAAATAAATGGACATTTTGGAAATATATCGACGGAATTAATCGAACAAAAGGACAATTTGTGATGTTTATGGGACATATTGGAGTGCCAACAGCAGAAGCTCGTCAAAGGTAAGGAATTAATTATATCTTTATTTATAATTAATTCCTTACCTTTGACCTCTTACCTCTTATTGCGTTTTGTGTCGCGCCGGGAGTGTTGAAATATGATGGTCTGTGATTGTTAGCTGGGGTGCTATCCTCAGATAATAGCATTGTTTGCTTTCGCCGTAAAGCATTTTTGAAATCTGACACATTGGCTGGATTCACAACAAGTGTAGCTATAATTTGGTATATTGAATGTGTGATTTCATGAAAGTTAAATTTTTATAGAAATTTATTTGAATTTGGCGCTCTGCATTTTCACTGGATGTTGGCCAGGTGGGACGCTACCGTCCCACATATCCCAGAGAGGTTAAAGGTTTTGTTCACATCGGCTACCGAGAGCATTATCACACAGTCATCCAGAACTGCTGGTGCTCTCATGCATGCTTCAGTGTTGCTTGCCTCGAAGCGAGCATAAAAGGCATTTAGCTCATCTGGTAGGCTCGCATCACTGGGCAGCTCGCGTCTAGGTTTCCATTTGTAGTCCGCAATAGTTTTCAAGCCCTGCCACATCCGACGAGCGTCAGAGCCGGTGTAGTAGGATTCAATCTTAATCCTGTATTGACGCTTCGCTTGTTTGATGGTTCGTCTGAGGGCATAGCGGGATTTCTTAAAAGCATCCGGATTAGTCTCCCGCTCCTTGAAAGCGGCAGCTCTAGCCTTTAGCTCGATGCGGATGTTGCCTGTAATCCATAGCTTCTGGTTGAGATATGTACGTACAATCACTGTGGGGACGATGTCATCGATGCACTTATTGATGAAGCCGATGACTGAGGTGGTGTATTCCTCAACGCCATTGGATGAATCCTGGAATATATTCCAGTCTGTGCTAGCAAAACAGTCTATACTTGATGATGGTTTTGGAGTCATGCGTGGCCACGCAGTCGTGGGTGAACAGGGAGTGCAGGAGGGGACTAAGCACACACCCGTCGGGCCCCTGTGTTGAGGGTCAGTGTAGCGGAGGTTATGTTGCCTACCCTCACCACCTGGGGTCGGGCCATCAGGAAGTCCAGGACCCAGTTGCAGAGGGAGGTGTTCAGACCCAGAGTCCTAAGCTTGGTGACAATCTTGGAGGGCACGCTGAGTTGTAGTCATTGAACTGCATTCTCACATAGGTATTCCTGTTATCTAGGTGGGTGAGGGCAGTGTGGAGTGCAGATCTATGGATCTGTTGGAGCGGTATGCTAATTGGAGGGTATCTAGGGTGTCTGGGATGGTGGAGTTAATGTGTGTCATAACCAGCCTCTCAAAGCACTTCATGATTACAGAACTGAGTGTTACAGGAGGGTAGTCATGGTGACAAAGGCTTAGAGTTCTTGGGGACAGGAATTATGGTGGTCATTAAAACATGTGGGGGATTACATACTGGGACAAGGAGAGGTTGAAAATTCTGTGAATATGCCTGGCAGCATACTCTGAGAATGCGCCCTGGAATACACACTTGCTGGTGTTGACCTGATTAAAGACCTTTCTCAGGTCAGTCTCGGAGAGCGACATCGCCCTCTGGGTCGGTGACGGCCCTCACACCCGGCATGATGTTGTTGTCAAAGCGTGCACAAAATGCATTGAGTTCGTTTGGTAGAGAGGCATTGTTGGGCAGATCACGGTTGGGTCTTCCTTTGTAATCCGTAATGGACTGTAGCCCTTGCCACATGCGGCAGGCGTTGGAGCCTGTGTAGTATGATTCCACCTTATTCCTATATTGTCATTTTACTCGTTTGATGACTGGGGAGGTCATAGCGGGACTTCTTGTATTTATTCCTGTCCTCTGCCATAGCCCCAGGGTTGTCTACGATAGCTCTGTGTGCGGTAACCCTGTCCTTTAGTTTAGAGGAAACCTCTGTGTTAATCCAGGGCTTTTGATTGGGGAAGCAGCAAGCCTTCATCATAGGGACAATGTTGCCGATACATTATATAATGAAGCCAGTGACAGAGGGGGTTAGCTCGTCAATGTTATCGGCGGAGTCTCAAAACATAGCCCCTCCCCTCCTCGACTTCCCGACTCCACCGTCCTGTCCGCCCGGTGAATGGAGAATCTATCAAGTTGGATTGCGATGTCCAAGAGCCATGTTTCAGAAAAGCAAAGACTATTGTAGTTTCGAGAGTCCCGTTGGTCGCAAATCTGCGATTTGAGGTTATCCATCTTATTGTCATGTGACTGTACATTGGCCAGTAGAATGGAGTGAAGAGGCGGCCGGTTTTCCCTTCTCCTTAATCTCACCAGGATCCCCCCCTCTTGCCTCTGTAACGCCGGCGTTTCCTCTTGGGTAGGCCAAAAGTTGGGTCAGTATTACAAAGAGAGCCCAGGGCAGATGAGTCGAAGTTGAAGCCAGAATTGGGGTAAGTAACTGCCGATCTGATGGTCAAAAGTTATTGTTGGTTCTAAAAAATAATAACGGATACATTTCGTGAAAATAAAGTAAAAATAAACTGCAAAATAATCACAAAATAGCAAAATTGGGTTGGAGCCTGCAAAAAGGTGGCCATACAGTACAGCACCATCTTTCATCTGCATTGATGTCAGAGTGGTTAGAGGGATAATAGAGCCCTGAGTACCAGGCCATTAGGACCTGATGATCGTTAGCGAGATGGGTACTACCAACGCGTATCCAGAGTGAATAAGAGGAGATTACCGTGACTCAACGGTAACGTAGAGTTTTACTTCGGTCATGACTCATGACTGCCAGTGTGGCGGTAATAAGGTCACCTCTAGGTGTTATAAAAAACTGATGCAGTTAGCATTACTATGGCCTCACACACACACACCAACCATGCTGCTTCAGATACAAGCCAGTATGCCTGCATGCAAGTGTGTGTGTGTGTGTGTGTGTGTGTGTGTGTGTGTGTGTGTGTGTGTGTGTGTGTGTGTGTGTGTGTGTGTGTGTGTGTGTGTGTGTGTGTGTGTGTGTGTGTGTGTGTGTGTGTGTGTGTGTGTGTGTGTGTGTGTGGCACCCCAGCGTGGGTTCTGCTGGCTCAGCACTTTCAGTCAGCCAATTAATTACACAGCGGCTCAGGAGATAGAACAGCGTGTAAAACACACACACACACACACCGCTACAAACACACTTATACACACACATAGTACACACCGACAACACTACATTATACAATGCTGACATCTCTGTACACACCAACACTGCTACATTACACAATGTACTCAGACAGACACACATACTGTACACACAGCATCATTAGAATGCTTTATAGAACACACACACACTCATAATAGCTAAATAAGTGCTCATGAGAGTGAATGGCCCTTGGAGACCTACCTTGAGGGCACAGAAGATACAGGAGTCTTCCATACACTTGTGGGTGGTCAGCTGGCGGAAACTTCTACGGAAGATATCCAGATGCCACAGGACCTAAAGAATATTTACATGTTTGGTATATTTTACATATTTACATTTTTAAAGGTCCAATGCAGAGGTTTTTATCTCAATATCAAATCTTTTCTGGGTAACAATTAAATACCTTACTGTGATTATTTTTCAATTAAAATGGTCAAAAAGAAAGGATCAATTTCTCAAGCAAGAATTTAGCTAAAACAGTGGTCTGAGTGGGGAGGGGGAAACGGAAAACTAGCTGTTATTTGCAGAGAGGTTTGGAACAAATTCTTATTTGACTATTAACTAATAGTCCCTCCTCACTAGGCAGGCCAAAACTCCATCCCATCAAAACAAGGGCACTACCATAATGTTCATCATTTCACAGTATGATCCCAACATACTGTGGAAATATAAAACACAGGACAATGATGTTTTTGACTGCACTGGGCCTTTAAGGGGAGGCAGGAAACCTAGAGGTTGGACCAGCAACCGAAGGGTTGACGGTTCGAATCCCAGTTCTGGTGGGAAACATTTAATGTGATGTGACAGATACAGTATTGTGACAGCAAAGTTTCAACCTTATTTACAACAGTGTGTGTTAAGGGTTAAGATTAAAGGGGAGGAAGGTGACAGATTGCATGCTGACGCTTCCCTCTGTCCTCCATCTTACCTCTGTCCTCCATCTCCCCGTCTCCTCCCTATGTCCTTCTTCTTCCCTCTCTCCTCCCTCTACCCTCTCTCCTCCCTCTACCATCCCTCTACCCTCACTCCTCCCTCTCTCCTTCCTCTTCCCTCTCTCCTCCTTCTTCCCTCTCTCCTCCCTCTTCCCTCTCTCCTCCTTCTTCCCTCTCTCCTCACTTTTCCCTCTCTCCTCCCTCTTCCCTCTCTTCTTCCTCTTCCCTCTCTCCTCCCTCTCTCCTCCCTCCACCCTCTCTCCTTCCTCTACCCTCTCTCCTTCCTCTTCCCTCTCTCCTCCTTCTTCCCTCTCTCCTCACTTTTCCCTCTCTCCTCCCTCCACCCTCTCTCCTTCCTCTACCCTCTCTCCTTCCTCTTCCCTCTCTCCTCCTTCTACCCTCTCTCCTTCCTCTTCCCTCTCTCCTCCTTCTTCCCTCTCTCCTCACTTTTCCCTCTCTCCTCCCTCCACCCTCTCTCCTTCCTCTACCCTCTCTCCTTCCTCTTCCCTCTCTCCTCCTTCTTCCCTCTCTCCTTCCTTTTCCCTCTCTCCTTCCTCTACCCTCTCTCCTCCCTCTTCCCTCTTTCCTCCCTCTTCCCTCTCTCCTCCCTTTTCCCTCTCTCCTTCCTCTTCCTTCTCTCCTCCCTCTACCCTCTCTTCTTCCTCTTCCCTCTCTCCTCCCGCTCTCTTCCCTATTCCCTCTCTCCTCCCTCTACCCTCTCTTCTTCCTCTTCCCTCTCTCCTCCCTCTTCCCTCTCTCCTCCCTCTCTCCTCCCTCTTCCCTCTCTCCTCCCTCTACCCTCTCTCCTTCCTCTTCCCTCTCTCCTCCCTCTTCCCTCTCTCCTCCCTCTTCCCTCTCTTCTTCCTCTTCCCTCTCTCCTCCCTCTACCCTCTCTCCTCCCTCCTTAGTTTATTTATTTGTGATGAATCGGCTCCCAGCTGTAATACATCACCACAGCGCAGAGAAGACCTCTCTCTCTCTCTCTCTCTCTCTCTCTGCATGCTGGGAGTGTTTGGTGCATGCTGGGAAGTGTATGATCGAGGGAGTGCGTGTGTTGTGTATAGTTAGATATTCAGAACTTTCTTTCGGTTTTTTCTTTCTTGGTGGCATTCTTTGGTTTCTTCTGTGCATGATTAAGATTATTATATTTTTTTGTGTGGTAGAATTAAGTATTTAGGTTTTTTCGTATCGAAATTACCTTGATTTTGGCGGGGATGGCTTCCAGAATTGGAATGCCGTCCCTGTCACTTCGGCACGGCTTTAGGTGTGTTACTGAAGCTACTGTCACGGTGGAGGAGTTTCTGGTCGCCGTAGGAGAGAAGGTAGGATACGATAATGTTGCTTATGCGTCACGGATGAATAAAGCGATGGTGGTATTTCTTAAGGAAGAGCGCCTTGTTGATCGTATGGTTGAGCAGGGCGTACTTCTTAAGGGAATGTTTATTCAAGTTACCCCGCTTTTTTCTCCGTCAACAAGGGTAACGATTTCAAATGTACCACCGTTTATTCCAAATGAGCTATTGGAGCGTGAGTTATTGCGCTTTGGGAAGTTTGCAAGCTCAATTAAGGTTGTTCCGTTGGGTTGCAAACACCCGGCGTTGAAACAGGTTATGTCGTTTCGGCGACAGGTGTTTATGTTTTTGGACTCACCGGAGCAGACTTTAGAGATATCGTTTAAAGTCAAGTATGACAATAGAATGTATATGGCGTATGCTAGTACGGGTAGCCATAAGCGACATGCTTGCCCGAAAAGGGAGAAGGCAGAGGGAGGGGCGCAGGTGGTCATCGTAACGCCTGGGCCCACTGATGTAGGGAGAGGTGGGCTGACAGTGGTTGAGCAGCCACAAGCACCTGTTGCCGAGGAACAAGTTATCCGTGTTGAGGCCACGAGTTTGCAACTTGTATTAGAGGGAGATGTTATGCAGCAGAAAAATATTGTTGTAGAAGGTAAGGATGGATCTGAAGAGCCAGTTCCTCAGACTGGTGAGGAGGTGCCCAGTACGAGTACTGGGGCACAGGAGGGGGTTCATATGGAGTTAATCTCACAGGTAGTGGAGGAGACGCCCACTACGAGTAATGGAGTACAGGAGGGGGTTCATGTGGTGCTAATCTCACAGGTAGTGGAGGAGACGCCCACTACGAGTAATGGAGTACAGGAGGGGGTTCATGTGGTGCTAATCTCCCAGGTAGTGGAGGAGACGCCCACTACGAGTAATGGAGTACAGGAGGGGGTTCATGTGGTGCTAATCTCCCAGGTAGTGGAGGAGATGCCCACTACGAGTAATGGAGTACAGGAGGGGGTTCATATGGAGTTAATCTCACAGGTAGTGGAGGAGATGCCCACTACGAGTAATGGAGTACAGGAGGGGGTTCATGTGGTGCTAATCTCCCAGGTAGTGGAGGAGATGCCCACTACGAGTAATGGAGTACAGGAGGGGGTTCATGTGGAGCTAATCTCCCAGGTAGTGGAGGAGATGCCCACTACGAGTAATGGAGTACAGGAGGGGGTTCATGTGGAGCTAGACTCCAAGGGAGTGGAGGAGATGCCCACTACGAGTAATGGAGTACAGGAGGGGTTTCATGTGGAGCTAGGCTCCCAGGTAGTAGAGGAGATGCCCACTACGAGTAATGGGGTACAGGAGGGGGTTCATGTGGAGCTGGGCTCTCATGTAGTGGAGGAGATGCCCACCACGGGTAATGGGGTTCAGGTGGGGCTAGTCTCCCAGGTAGTGGAGGAGATGCCTGGTACGAGTGATGGGGTGCAAGTGGGGAGTGTTGAAAGGGATGTGGTAGAGGGGAGTCAGTGGTCTGTGGCCTCAGCTGAGGAGGATCAGGAGAAGGATATGGATATCTCTTCTGATATGACAGCAGCTGGTGAGGACTCAATTTATGATCTAGAGGAGGTAAATGGGTTTCTGGATCAGACTTTTGGGAAATCTGTCAAATTGGCAGAATATTTTGATGTTGATAAGTTTGTGAGGTCAGCTGTGATGTTACAGAAGACGGTGGGGTTAGACCAGTTGAGTGAGAAGAAGCGGTTTCGCTTGAGGAAATTTGTTACTGCTGTTACAGCAGCAAAAGGTGGTGGGAAACGTGGTCAGGTTAATAAGAAAAAATTTAAATAATGATGATGATCATGCTTCATAGGGTGTCTTTTTTCTCTTTGGTTTCTCTGTGGTATCTTCTGCTTTTCCTTTCTCTTTTCTACATGGAGGTACTAAGGGTGGGCTCTCTCAATATTAATGGGGGAAGGGACAGGAATAAGAGGGCTTGGGTTTTAGAAGAAATAAAACAGAAAAGGCTTAATGTAGTTTTCCTACAGGAGACACATAGTGATGAGGATAATGAGGTTGACTGGGGAATGTGGTGGGAGGGGCAGCATATACTCAGTCATGGTACTAATTTCAGTGCTGGGGTGGCCATCTTGTTTTCCTCAGGTTTAGGGGTGACTGTGATATCTACAACAGAGATTGTCAAGGGTCGGGTTTTATTGGTCAAGGTGAATGTTATGGGGTTTTTGTTTGTTTTTTTGAATGTTTATGCTCCTAATGAGGGTACAGAGCGTCTTGTTGTGTTTGATAAAATAAAAGAAACCTTAAGACAGTGTGACCAAGAGGGGTGTATGGTTTTAGGGGGGGACTGGAACTGTACTGTGGATTTTACTGTTGATCGCAACGCTGAAGAACCTCACCTGCGGTCAGCCACTTTCCTGTCTGGCCTATTAACTGAGTTAGAGCTTTCTGATGTGTGGAGAGTAAGGAATGCAAAAGTTAGGCAATACACATGGTTGAAAGTGAATGAAGGTCGTGTCAGTGCAGCAAGGTTAGATAGGTTGTACGTATCTGATCAATACTGTAGTAGGGTTGGAAGGTGTGCCATTACTCCTGTGGGTTTCTCTGATCATCACATTATAACTGTTGATATTCACTTGTCCTGTCCACGAAGGTCATCACCTTACTGGTATTTTAATGTTAAATTGTTACATGATGTCAAGTTTTGTGAAAGGTTTTTGTTGTTTTGGGAAAAATGGAGGGTTACAAAAGGGAATTTTGAGTCCTTGAGACAATGGTGGGATGTTGGGAAGGCCCAAATACGAGTATTTTGTCAACAGTATACTGCTTTGTCTCAAATTGAAGTTAAAGAGACTATCAATGCCCTTGAACAGGACATCAAATCAATTGAATTGAAGCTGCTCACTCAGAATGACCCTGGACTAGTCATGAACTTACAGGACAAGAGACATGAACTGAGGTCGTTTCTGCATGAAAGAGTGAAAGGTGCCTTGATTAGGTCTCGTTTCGCTTCCCTCAAGGATATGGATGCTCCTAGTGCCTTTTTTTTTAACCTTGGACAGTCGAAATTACAACGTAAACAGATGGTCTGCCTTCGTCTCCCTGATGGGAAGGTGACCACGGATGACAGTGAAATGCGTCAACATGCCGTGGATTTCTACTCTGCCCTCTATAAGGCGGAGGATTGTGACTCTCTGTGTACTGAACAGTTGTTACATGGTCTTCCTAAATTGGGACCTGAACAGAGAGTCGCATTGGACTCTGACATTACACTGCAAGAGCTGTCCACAGCAGTTATGCAGCTCTCAACAGGCCGAGCCCCTGGCATTGATGGTTTACCATCTGAGTTCTATAAGCACTTTTGGGGGTCTATTGGGGAGGATTTTTATGAAGTGGTGTGTGAATCTTTTCATGAGGGTTCTCTTCCTGTATCCTGTCAACGTGCGGTGCTTTCACTGTTGCCAAAAAAGGGGGATTTGGCTCTCATAAAAAATTGGAGACCTGTTGCTTTGCTGTGTGCAGAATATAAAATAGTTTCAAAATGTCTCTCAAACAGGTTGAAAGAGTATCTGGGATTGTTGGTCCACAAGGACCAGTCCTACTGTGTACCTGATCGCTCAATTGTTGACAACTTGTTTCTGATAAGAGATGTTCTAGACATTTGTAAACTGTCTGATGTAAATGTGGGTTTACTTTCTTTGGATCAGGAGAAGGCTTTTGACCGAGT
The DNA here is from genome assembly GCF_016432855.1 of Salvelinus namaycush. Lineage (NCBI taxonomy): Eukaryota > Metazoa > Chordata > Actinopteri > Salmoniformes > Salmonidae > Salvelinus > Salvelinus namaycush. The sequence continues at coordinate 9,252,879 of NC_052310.1, forward strand.
GGACCACCAGTATTTGTTCAAAACGATGAAAGCCTTTGGGTTTGGGGATGTTTTTTTGTCTTGGATGAATTTACTGTATGCTGGGGCCTCGTGTATGGTGAAGGTGGGGGGTGGTTTGAGTTGCCCCATCCCTGTCCAAAGGGGTATCAGGCAGGGATGCCCAATTTCAGGGCAGTTATATAGTCTGGCGATTGAACCAATGCTTTGTTTTTTAAGAGCGAAGCTTACTGGTTTCTCTGTGCCAGGTGTAATGAAGGGTCCCACGATAGCACTGTCTGCGTATGCAGATGACCTGACAGTTTTTATTACAGGGGCTGAGGATGTTAAGGTTCTCTCAGACGCTTTAATGGTGTATGAGGGTGCCTCCTCAGCTAGAGTCAATTGGGGAAAGAGTGAAGCGCTGTGGGCAGGTCAGCTTCAGATAGGGTCCGCTCCACGGTTACCAGGGGGGCTTCAGTGGGGCAGAGATGGGATGAAGACATTGGGTGTTTTTCTAGGCTCTGATGTCTTTCAGAAAAAGAACTGGGAGGGTGTAGTGGAGAAAGTGTGTGCCAGACTGTCAAGATGGAAATGGGTGCTACCCCAGTTGTCTTATAGGGGAAGGGTACTGGTAATTAATAATCTTGCTGCCTCTACCCTGTGGCACAGACTAATGATTTTGCAGCCACCAAAGGGTCTGATACAAGAGCTTCAGAGGACCCTTGTCAATTTCTTCTGGTCTGGACAACACTGGATCAAAGCTGCAGCTTTGTACCTGCCACTGCACGAGGGGGGGCAAGGCCTGGTGGACATTTCCTCTAGGATCATGGCTTTCCGGCTTCAAGCAGCCCAGAGACTGTTGTACAGTGACGGTTCTAGCTGGGTCGACACAGCCTACGCACTGATGAGGAGAGCAGGCTGTTTGGGCTTAGACAAGCACCTTTTCCTCTTAAAGCTGGAGGGGGGTGAGTTGAATGGCCTGACTCCATTCTATGAGTCTGTTATGCAGGCTTGGAGGGTTCTGGTCAAGTCCCGTAAGGCCGGCACGCTACCAGGGATGTGGCTTTTTGAAGAGCCTCTTTTTTATAACACTGCCATCCAGTCCAGTGCTCTGGGTTCAGCCAGCCTGCGTTCATGCCTGTTAGGTGTCGGGTGCACCAAGCTGGGTCATCTGATGCAGAGCAGGAGCAGATCGTTGGAGGAGCTGGGAGAAAGAGCGGGGATCCGATCATCTCGCCTACTGAGGAAGGTCGTCGCTGAGGTCTGTGACTCCTTGCCAGTTCTTCATCGTCAGTATGTGACTGACATTTCCAATTCTGATCGGTGGAAGGAGGGTCTGGATTATGTGTTCCCTGCACTGATTGTTAGTGCTGCGGTGGGGGCATTTGAGGAGGACGTGGGGATGCTGCTTTCCTTCGATACCCCGGAGCTGGGGGATTTCAAGGAGGTGGGAAAGAAGGCCATGTACAGAATATGTGTAAAGGTGTCCCATGCCTCTTCCCTGGAAGGGGTAAAATCGACGAGGTGGGCGGGTGTGCTTGGTCCAGGTGCTTCCCCAAAAGGCTGTTGGCGATCATTATACAAACTGCCGATTGATAAGAGGACAGCTGACCTCCAATGGAGGATCATACATGGAGCTATAGCCACCAACATGCATCTGGTACACCTGGACCCTACTGTTGGGGAAGGGTGTCCATTCTGTGCAGAGTCTGAAACTCTGGCACACCTGTTTTTACTGTGTCCCAGGTTGGTCGGGATGATTGACCTGATCACTGACTGGTTCTCAACGTTGGGAGAGGTTTTCTCCTCCCAACTGTATATATTTGGGCCAAAGTACAGGTTCAGTCAAAAGGGTGTCGTTGTGTTGCTTAATTTTGTGTTAGGGGCAGCAAAATTAGCGATATGGAAGACCCGAAAGAACAGTATTCGGGGACAAGGGTCTGTGGATGTGGTGGGAATGCTGGAGGGAATGGTGGCAGCGAGACTAAGGGTTGAGTTTGCCTATTATAAACTTATCAACAATATTGATCTGTTTTTGAGTATATGGGGTATTCAGAGGCTGTTGTGTTTAGTTACTGTGGAGGAGGAGTTGGAGTTGTGTTTTTAATTGATGTGTAACTGTGGTTTTGTATGAGTATTTATTGTGTGGTGGGCTCCCAGACCCAATAAAGATTATTTCAAACTCAAAAACTCTCTCTCTCTCTCTCTCTCTCTCTCTCTCTCTCTCTCTCTCTCTCTCTCTCTCTCTCTCTCTCTCTCTCTCTCTCTCTCTCTCTCTCTCTCTCTCTCTCTCTCTCTCTCTCTCTCTCTCTCTCTCTCTCTCTCTCTCTCTCTCTCTCTCTCTCTCTCTCTCTCTCTCTCTCTCTCTCTCTCCCATAGGCTTTATTGGCATGGGAAACATATGTTTTCATTTCCAAAGCAAGTGAAATAGATTTCAAATGTTATATTATGTCTATATACAGTGTTGTAACCATGTGCAAATGGTTAAAGTACAAAAGGGAAAATAAATAAACATAAATATGGGTTGTATTTAGAATGGTGTTTGTTCTTCATTGGTTGCCCTTTTCTTGTGGCAACAGGTCACAAATCTTGCTGCTGTGATGGCACACTGTGGTATTTCACCTAGTAGATATGGAAGTTTATCAAAATTGGGTTTGTTTTCAAATTCTTTGTTTTTCTCTCTCTCTCTATCATATCTCCTTCTTCTCTCCCTCTCTCATTCTATTTTTCTCTCTGTCTTTGTCTCTCTCTTTCTCTTTCTTTCTTTCTTTCTTTCTTTCGCTCTCTGTATCTTTCCTATCATTGCTCCGCAGGGACTCATAGTGAGAGATCACTGAGAATGACAGTCCAGCATAGTCTGTGTGTGTGTGTATGTGTGTGTGTGTGTGTGTGTGTGCGTGCGTGCGTGCGTGCGTGCGTGCGTGCGTGTGTGCGTGCGTGTGTGTGTACCTGCAGAGCACTGTTAAGGAAGCAGCTGTTCTGTCCAGGTTCGTTGCTGAGGCCTTTACTCGGGGCGAAGGAGGCCATAGTCCGAGGGGTCGTGATCAGTCCCTGTAGCCCTCCACCAGGACCTCCGCTGCCACCGCCTGACGCAAAGTAGTTCCTCTTCCACGACATCACTTCCTGCTGGGCGCTCCCGTCACCACGGAGGGGCAGGAAGGGGCAGGGGCATGAGATGGAGCAACGTGTTCTAAGTTACTCCCATTAGAGAGAGAGTGGGGATAGAGAAAGAATGACAAACAAAGAGAATAGGTAGAAAGAGCGATGGAGAGCGTTGGTCTCTTTCTGGTAAGTCTTGACTGGCAGGTGTCTTCAGTCCTTCCACAGTCCTTGACTTCTGTTCAGCCTAATATGTCTCTTCTCTGCTCTCACTCTGCCTGCAAGAGACAAACCACACAACACAATCACCACATCTCCTATACAGTACCGCACACACACAACAAACAGACCTCCAGTATAGGACATATTTCAACTGCCACTTAACACGCCGATTGGCACGTGTGTTTTTCTGTTGCTCATTAGAAAAACGAGAGTTCAGTTTCCTGACCGATTCAGAGTTCAGTTAATGATGTTTGTCCCCCATAAGACACTTCAGACGGGGAAGCCTATTTCACTTCCTCTAAATCCTCTAAATCCTCTGAATCTAAAATAACTCCAGAAAATCTGTAATTCATTTAGAATTTTTTTGCAGAGGATATTTTGGTTGCGCAATTATAATCTAACTAAGGTGTTTGGTGCAGTATTTTGGAGCTTATGCTATTGGATAGAGAGCAATCACTGCAGCTGTTCACCCCATGTTAGTGGGCAAATGGTCATCGTCAAATCAAAACCCAACCTTCGTTTACCCGTTGTGATGCACAGATGTTCCAAACTCTGTTTTAGACGAGACTGACTTCATGGCCAAAATGATCCTATTTATTTGTAGTCAATATTGTCACCAGAATAACTGTTTCTGACACATTGATGCCAGATAGACCGTTTTCAAAGGGATTTTGTTGCTTTTTAAAGTCAGTCACTCTTTAACTGCACAGGAAATACCATTTCACAATATTGTAACCTGAATGGTCATGCAACTCATAGTATGGAGTATAGTAGTGTACTGTAACGGTAAGCTGCTGACATCAATGTATGTTTCTCAGTTATGTCATTACTAGGAGAGCTTTATCTGGGATTTATTATAAAGCAGTAGTACTCACAGTGTGTGTGTGTGTGTGTGTGTGTGTGTGTGTGTGTGTGTGTGTGTGTGTGTGTGTGTGTGTGTGTGTGTGTGTGTGTGTGTGTGTGTGTGTGTGTGTGTGTGTGTGTGTGTGTGTGTGCGTGTGTGTGTGTGTAAACAGGTTGCGTAACAGACTGGCCAGTAGCGGAGCCGCAGTGCCCTCCCTCCCCCCGTTGCCGTGCTGTGCTGCCATAGCGACTCCTTGGCGATGGGCCAGATGTCACAGGAATGCTGCGGTCTACGGGTGGTGTGTGTCTGCATGTGTGTTTGTGTGTGTGTGGATGGATGGATGGATGGTTGGAGTGGGCTGTTACTATAGCGATGGCTACAGTAGAACATGGTTGTGTGGCATTAGAGATACAGTGTGTACCCTGCTGTACACAGTATACAGTTATTAACACTACATTAACTACAGGTAGGGCTGTGGCGGTCAGCCGGGGATTGTCAAGCAAATAACTGACCGTTAATTAACATAAACACATTTAGCATCTCCTGGCTTCCACTGATGCGTGTGACATGGTGAGGTTGAACCCAGGTGTAGAGAAGAGACCAGACGAGGAATCAGTGGTGAAGGCTAAACATAATACTTGACTGAGAAACGGTAGTCGCAGGATCACAGTACACTTGAAAAACAACAAACACTAAGTTTCAAAAAACTCACTCAGGAACCAAACGCACACAGTAAACAATTCCAGCTTCAGCAAAAGACACCAGAAAACACACCTCTTAACAGTGACATCATAATGAGTAAATAGGACACACCTGAGTGTCGTTAATGTCTCTAGGACGGTCTCTGGCGCCCTCTGGTGACAGCTGTAACCATGACAACCTGCGTGTCGTTAATGTCTCTAGGACGGCCTCTGGCACCCTCTGGTGACAGCTGTAACCATGACCACCTGAGTGTCGTTAATGGCTCTAGGACGGTCTCTGGCGCCCTCTGGTGACAGCTGTAACCATGACAACCTGCGTGTCGTTAATGTCTCTAGGACGGCCTCTGGCACCCTCTGGTGACAGCTGTAACCATGACCACCTGAGTGTCGTTAATGGCTCTAGGACGGTCTCCGACGCCCTCTGGTGACAGCTGTAACACTGCCAACCTGAGTGTTGTTAATGTCTCTAGGACTGTCACTGGCACCCTCTGGTGACAGCTGTAACCATGACAAATTGAGTGTCGTTAATGTCTCTAGGATGGTTTCTGGCACCATGACAACCTGAGTGTCGTTAATGGCTCTAGGACGGTCTCCGGCGCCCTCTGGTGACAGCAGGAACCATGACAACCTGAGTGTCGTTAATGTCTCTAGGACGGTCTCTGGCACCCTCTGGTGACAGCTGTAACCATGACAAACTGAGTGTCGTTAATGTCTCTAGGACGGTCTCTGACACCATGACAACCTGAGTGTCGTTAATGGCTCTAGGACGGTCTCCGGCGCCCTCTGGTGACAGCAGGAACCATGACATCCTGAGTGTCATTAATGTCTCTAGGACGGTCTCTGGCACCCTCTGGTGACAGCTGTAACCATGACAACCTGAGTGTCGTTAATGTCTCTAGGACGGTCTCCGGCGCCCTCTGCTGACAGCAGGAACCATGACAACCTGAGTGTTGTTAATGTCTCTAGGACGGACTCTGGCACCCTCTGGTGACAGCTGTAACCATGACAACCTGAGTGTCGTTAATGTCTCTAGGACAGACTCTGGCACCCTCTGGTGACAGCTGTAACCATGACAACCTGAGTGTCATTAATGTCTCTAGGACGGTCTCTGGCGCCCTCTGGTGACAGCTGTAACCAAGACAACCTGAGTGTCGTTAATGTCTCTAGGACGGTCTATGGCGCCCTCTGGTGACAGCTGTAACCAAGACAACCTGAGTGTCGTTAATGTCTCTAGGACGGTCTCTAGCACCCTCTGGTGACAGCTGTAACCATGACAACCTGAGTGTCGTTAATGTCTCTAGGACAGACTCTGGCACCCTCTGGTGACAGCTGTAACCATGACAACCGGAGTGTCATTAATGTCTCTAGGACGGTCTCTGGTGACAGCTGTAACCAAGACAACCTGAGTGTTGTTAATGTCTCTAGGACGGTATCTAGCACCCTTTGGTGACAGCTGTAACCATGACAACCTGAGTGTTGTTAATGGCTCTAGGACGGTCTCTGCCACCCTCTGGTGACAGCTGTAACCATGACAACCTGAGTGTCGTTAATGTCTCTAGGATGGTCTCTGGCACCCTCTGGTGACAGCTGTAACCATGACAACTTGAGTGTCGTTAATGTCTCTAGGACGGTCTCTGGCACGCTCTGGTGACAGCTGTAACCATGACAACCTGCGTGTCGTTAATGTCTCTAGGACGGTCTCTGGCACCCTCTGGTGACAGCTGTAACCATGACAACCTGAGTGTCGTTAATGTCTCTAGGACGGTCTCTGGCGCCCTCTGGTGACAGGTGGAACCATGACAATGCAGACCTTTGGAACATCTTCATTTTAAAAAGTCTAATAAATCCATATAATATAGCCTACACCATCACAATAAATACATTATTTATTTTTGACAGCTCTAAAGATATGAAGAAAATGTAGTTTATTTCAGAAGAACAGAATAGCATACTCTGAGTTGTCCTTATGTTAAGCCCTCAAGGAAACATCTCAAGGATGATCAATGGAAACAGGATGCACCTGAGCTCAATTTCGAGTATCATAGCAAAGGGTCTGAATACTTATGTAAGAAAGGTATTTCTGCTTTTTTATCAAATTAGCAAACATTTCTAAAAAATAAAAAATAAAATAAAAAAAGTTTCACTGTCATTATGGGGGTATGGTGTGTAGGTTGATGAAGATGTTTTAAATTATTTAATCCATTAATCCATAAGGCTGTAACAAAATGTGGAAAAAGTCAAGGGGTCTGAATACTTTCCAAATGCACTGTATGTGTGAAATTTGTTTTGATTTAGAATGGACCATTATCCTGCACCTGTCTCGAAACAGGGGCAGGGGGAAAAATACATGTCATCAATGCACTTAAATAGTTCATTTTCATGCCAGCCAGGTAGGCTATACTCCTGTCGTAAAGAGAAGCAATGTGCTTCATATTAAATATAGTAGGCCTAGACTATAGAACGCTGATGGGATCTACAGTACCTCTTTTTAATTGAGTTCATCACTCAATAGACTCAATTGTTTTCTCACGCAATTGCATCGTATATAGAAATGTTGCGTTACATGAGCTCACCTCTGACGTGTTTGATCAGATCTTCCATGACATTTGTCAAAGTGACTAGAGGGACTATAGAGTGCTGAGTACCAGGCAGTTAGCAAGTTTGGTAGGCAACCAATGGCCGTACAGGAGCATCAGATCTTGGAGAGGCCTAATTACCGTGGAATTTGACTGCCTTCATGACTCTTGACCGCCGGTGTGATCACCATAACAGCCCTAACTACAGGACATAAACAGCTAACCAATGAATCACACCTTCATGTTTGGTTGGAGCAAGAAGCATATGACTCTATGCTACTCTAATAACACTGTGTTATTTGGGTGAGAATGAGAGAGGAACACAGGGAGGGTCAAAAGAGGGACATGTTGAGAGAAACAGAGGGAGGGAGAGAGAAACAGAGGGAGGGGAAGAGAAACAGAGGGAGGGGAAGAGAGAAACAGAGGGAGGGAGAGAGAAACAGGGAGGGGAAGAGAAACAAAGGGAGGGGGAGAGAAACAGAGGGAGGGGAATGAGAAATAGAGGGAGGGGGAAAGAGAAACAGCGGGAGGGGGAGAGAAACAGAGGGAGGGGAAGGAGAAATAGAGGGAGGGGGAAAGAGAAACAGGGAGGGAGAGAGAAACAGAGGGAGGGGAAGGAGAAATAGAGGGAGGGGGAAAGAGAAACAGGGAGGGAGAGAGAAACAGAGGGAGGGGGAGAGAAACAGGGGGAGGGGGAGAGAAACAGGGAGGGGAAGAGAAACAGAGGGAGGGGGAGAGAAACAGGGAGGGGAAGAGAAACAGAGGGAGGGGAAGGAGAAACAGAGGGAGGGGAAGGAGAAATAGAGGGAGGGGGAAAGAGAAACAGAGGGAGGGGGAGAGAGAAACAGAGAGCGGGAGACAGAGAAACAGAGGGAGGGGGAGAGAGAAACAGAGAGAGGGAGACAGAGAAACAAAGGTAGGGGAGAGAGAAACAGAGAGAGGGAAACAGAGAAACAAAGGGAGGGGAGAGAGAAATAGAGAGAGGGAAACAGAGAAACAAAGGGAGGGGAAGGAGAAATAGAGAGGGAAACAGAGAAACAAAGGGAGGGGAAGGATAAATAGAGGGAGGGGGAAAGAGAAACAGAGGGAGGGGAGAGAGAAACAGAGAGAGAGAGACAGAAAAACAGAGGGAGGGGAGAGAGAAACAGAGGGAGGTGAGAGAAACAGGGGGAGGGGGAGTGAGAAACAGAGGGAGGGGAAGGAGAAATAGAGGGAGGGGGAAAGAGAAACAGAGGGAGGGGGAGAGAGAAACAGAGAGAGGGAGACAGAGAAACAGAGGGAGGGGGAGAGAGAAACAGAGAGAGGGAGACAGAGAAACAAAGGTAGGGGAGAGAGAAACAGAGAGAGGGAAACAGAGAAACAGAGAAACAAAGGGAGGGGAGAGAGAAATAGAGAGAGGGAAACAGAGAAACAAAGGGAGGGGAAGGAGAAATAGAGAGAGGGAAACAGAGAAACAAAGGGAGGGGAAGGATAAATAGAGGGAGGGGGAAAGAGAAACAGAGAGAGAGAGACAGAAAAACAGAGGGAGGGGAGAGAGAAACAGAGGGAGGTGAGAGAAACAGGGGGAGGGGGAGTGAGAAACAGAGGGAGGGGGAAAAAGAAACAGAGGGAGGGGGAGTGAGAAACAGAGGGAGGGGCAAGAGAAACAGAGGGAGGGACAAACTATAATTAACAGCAGACTCGTACATTTCCTCAGTGAAAACAATGGACTGAGCAAATGTCAAATTGGCTTTTTACCAAATTACCATACGACGGACTACGTATTCACCCTGCACACCCTAATTGACAAACAAACAAAACAAAACAAAGGCACAGTCTTCTCATGCTCTGAAAACAGTGTTGGGGGGAAACATACGACATTATAAAATCCATGTACACAAACAACAAGTCCCTGGTTAAAATTGGCAGAAAACACACACATTTCTTTCCACAGGGCTGTGGGGGAAGACAGGGATACAGCTTGAGCCCCACCCTCTTCAACATATATATCAATGAATTGGTGAGGGCACTAGAACAGTCTGCAGCACCCGGCCTCACCCTACTAGAATCTGAAGTCAAATGTATGTTTGCTGATGATCTGGTGCTTCTGTCCCCAACCAAGGAGGGCACACCTAGATATTCTGTACAGATTCTGCCAGACCTGGGCCCTGACAGCATATCTCAGTAAGACCAAAATAATGGTGTTCCAAAACAGATCCAGTCGCCAGGACCCCAAATACAAATTCCATCTAGACATCGTTGCCCTAGACTAGAAAAAACTAAAAACTTTACATACCTCGGCCTAAACATCAGCACCACGGGTAACTTCCACAAAGCTGTGAACGATCTGAGGCACAAGGCTAGAAGGGCCTTCTATGCCATCAAAATGAACATAAAATTTGACATACCAATTAGGATCTGGCTAAAAATACTAGAATCAGTTAAAGAACCCATTGCCCTTTATGGTTGTGAGGTCTGGGGTCCGCTCACCAACCAAGAATTCACAAAATGGGACAAACACCAAATTGAGATCAACGCATGAATAATTATGCAAAAATATCCTCAGTGTACAATGTAAAACACCAAATAATGCATGCAGAGCAGAATTAGGCAGATACCCGCTAATTATCAAAATCCAGAAAAGAGACGTTAAATTCTACAACCACCTAAAAGGAAGCGATTCCCAAACCTCCACAACAAAGCCATCACCTACAGAGAGATGAACCTGGAGAAGAGTCCCCTAAGCAAGCTGGTTCTAGGGCTCTGTTCACAAACACAAACAGACCCCACAGAGCCCCAGGACAGCAACACAATTAGACCCAACCAAATCATGAGAAAACAAAAAGATAATTACTTGATACATTGGAAAGAATTAACACAAAAACTGAGCAAACTAGAATGCTATTTGTCCCTAAACAGAGAGTACACAATGGCAGAATACCTGACAACTGTGTCTGCCGTAGGCAGACCTGGCTCTCAAGGGGAGACATGCTATGTTCACACTGCCCACAAAATGAGGTGGAAACAGAGCTGCACTTTCTAACCTCCTGCCAAATGTATGACCATATTAGAGACACATATTTCCCTCAGATTACACGGATCCACAAAGAATTCGAAAACAAACCCTATTTTGATAAACTCCCATATCTACTGGGTGAAATACCACAGTGTGCCATCAAAGCAGCAATATTTGTGACCTGTTGCCACAAGAAAAGGGCAACCAGTGAAGAACAAACACCATTGTAAATACAACCCATATTTATGCTTATTTATTGTCCCTTTTGTACTTTAACCATTTGAAGATCGTTACAACACTGTATATATACATAATATGACATTTGAAATGTCTTTATTCTTTTGGAACTTCTGTGAGTGTAATGTTTACTGTTCATTTTTATTGTTTATTTCACTTTTGTTTATTATCTATTTCACTTGCCTTGACAATGTAAACATATGTTTATCATGCCAATAAAGCCCTTGAATTGAATTATATAACCCCTCCCCTCTGGTCACCACAGGAACCACGGCCTGCTGTAAACAACTCTCCAATCAACAGCCTGCTCACGACCTCCTGACCCCGCAGCACTGGGTTGCCAAAAACAAACTAGAGATGGATTTATCCTGCATTTCTGTGGCGTTCATGTCCCCAATGACATTTTCTTCAAAAGAACAACAACATCCAGTACTGAACTGATGCGTGTGTGTGTGCGTGCGTGCGTGCATGCGTGTGTGTGTGTGTGTGTGTTTGTTCATTTTCTCGGCTAGTTACCAGGGAAATAGGCCAAGCTGCAGGCACGTAAGCGAAAAGCCGAACCACGTGATTTAGCACACTGTAGTCTGTACTGGTCCAACACACACACACACACAAACACACACACACACACACACACACACACACACACACACACACACACACACACACACACACACACACACACACACACACACACACACACACACACACACACACACACACACACACACACACACAAGGCCAGAGCCTGGACCTAGTGGCAATGATGGTGATGTGTGTTGATGCTTTAGAGTTCCTGGAAGCCAAGGTGAGTCAAAGTACAACTAATATTCAATCAAACTCTGAGACCCTGCGGTCCAACACCATAAGTCCTGCTCTACATCCCCCATGTTGGTCACTACACCATTAATGTTTCAGTTCTGCCTAGGTTTTCCTCCCTCTGACACTAATAGTTGATAGAAGTTGGTGACAGCCCACCACAGTAAAAGAACATCAACAATGTATTTATATTATGTTTTTATGGGCTAGCGTCCCACCTGGCCAACATCCGGTGAAATTGCAGAGCGCCAAATTCAAAATACAGAAATACTCAAAATAAACATTCATAAAAGATACAAGTGTTATACATTGGCTTAAAGATTAACTTCTTGTTAATCCAGCCGCTGTGTCAGATTCCAAAAAGGCTTTACGGTGAAAGCATACCATGCGATTATCTGAGGACAGCGCCCCGCTTACAAAGCATACAAACATTTTACAACCAAGTAAAGGAATGACAAAAGTCAGAAATAGCGATAAAATTAATCACTTACCTTTGATGATCTTCATATGTTTGCAGTCACAAGAGTCCATGTTACACAATAAATGTTTGTTTTGTTCGATAAAGTCCCTCTTTATGTCCCAAAAACTCTGTTTAGTTGGCGCGTTTTGTTCAGTAATCCACTGGCTCAAAGGCGGTCACGACATGCAGACGAATACATCCTAATAGTACCGGTAAAGTTCATCGAAACATGTCAAATTATGTTTATAATTAATCCTCAGGTTGTCTATTGTCTAAATAATAACGGCGCACAATCGGTCATGCGTCAAAACAGCTCTGGTTCATTTAGAGTCCACTGAAAGATTCGTCTCATTCTTCCTCGTTTTTCAGAATACAAGCCTGAAACAATGTCTAAAGAATGGTTGACATCTAGTGGAAGCCATAGGAACTGCAAATAGGGTCCTATACAAATACATACTGTATAGGCATTCAATAGAAAAGTACCCACATCAAAAATATCCCACTTCCTGGATGGATTTTCCTCAGGTTTTCACCTGCCATATCAGTTCTGTTATACTCGCAGACATTATTTTAACAGTTTTGGAAACTTTAGAGTGTTTTCTATCCAATACTGCCATACGTGTGCATATCCTAGCTTCTGGGCCTGAGTAACATTGGGCACCTCATTCATCCAAAATTCTAAATACTGCCCCCTACCCAAGAGAGGTTAAACCTGGCTGCACCACTGCCATTTTAGTAGTTTATCAGACCCTCTTATCCAGAGCAACTTATAGTAGTGAGTGCAAACTTTTATATATTTGTTTTTCCATACTGGTCCCCCTGTGGGAATCGAACCCACTACTCTGGTGTTGCAAGCGCCAACTGAGTCACACGCTAACACTACCACCACTACTGAGAGTTGCATTACTAAGTCTTATAGCCTGTCTCTCTCTCCTCCCTCACCTGCCCTAACTCTCTCTCGCTCCTACGATAGATCCGCGAGACGGAGACAAGGAGGCCTATGGGGGGTGGGGGGGTGGGGGGGGTGGGGGTGGGGGGGGGGGGGGGGGTGGGTGGGGGGGGGGGGGGGGGGGGGGGGGGGGGGGGGGTTGGGGGGGCGGGGGGGGGGGGAGGGTGGGGGGGGGGGGGGGGGGTGGGGGGGGGGGGGGGGGGGGGGGGGGGGGGGGGGGGGGGGGGGGGGGGGGGGGGGGGGGGGGGGGGGGGGGGGGGGGGGGGGGGGGGGGGGGGGGGGGGGGGGTGGGGGGGGGCTATATGATCAGCTATCTGGCACAAAAAGATCTCAAGGTTATCCCAGTTTGACTTCAGATCCTGACGTTTATTCAAGTTTCTCCAAATGTCACATTTCAACGTGTTTTTGCAACCCTGTGTTGCTCCTCCTACTCCAACTCCCTTGAAGATTTTAGCCATTTTTCTATTTGGAGCTCTAAAGGAAATAAAAACTATTCTAGAGTCCTGGTGCCCCGACACCATCCAACAACCGAGACTACGGTCTCTTCTAACCCCCCCCCTCTGCTTTATACTGTCCAGTCCCTTCAACACTGAGACTCTAGGTCTCTTTCTAACACTCCACTCTGCTTTATACTGTCCAGTCCCTTCAACACTGAGACTAAGGGTCTCTTTCTAACACTCCACTCTGCTTTATACTGTCCAGTCCCTTCAACACTGAGACTAAGGGTCTCTTTCTAACACTCCACTCTGCTTTATACTGTCCAGTCCCTTCAACACTGAGACTCTAGGTCTCTTTCTAACACTCCACTCTGCTTTATACTGTCCAGTCCCTTCAACACTGAGACTAAGGGTCTCTTTCTAACACTCCACTCTGCTTTATACTGTCCAGTCCCTTCAACACTGAGACTAAGGGTCTCTTTCTAACACTCCACTCTGCTTTATACTGTCCAGTCCCTTCAACACTGAGACTCTAGGTCTCTTTCTAACACTCCACTCTGCTTTATACTGTCCAGTCCCTTCAACACTGAGACTCTAGGGTCTCTTTCTAACACTCCACTCTGCTTTATACTGTCCAGTCCCTTCAACACTGAGACTCTAGGTCTCTTTCTAACACTCCACTCTGCTTTATACTGTCCAGTCCCTTCAACACTGAGACTCTAGGTCTCTTTCTAACACTCCACTCTGCTTTATACTGTCCAGTCCCTTCAACACTGAGACTCTAGGTCTCTTTCTAACACTCCACTCTGCTTTATACTGTCCAGTCCCTTCAACACTGAGACTACGGGTCTCTTTCTAACACTCCACTCTGCTTTATACTGTCCAGTCCCTTCAACACTGAGACTAAGGGTCTCTTTCTAACACTCCACTCTGCTTTATACTGTCCAATCCCTTCAACACTGAGACTCTAGGTCTCTTTCTAACACTCCACTCTGCTTTATACTGTCCAGTCCCTTCAACACTGAGACTCTAGGTCTCTTTCTAACACTCCACTCTGCTTTATACTGTCCAGTCCCTTCAACACTGAGACTAAGGGTCTCTTTCTAACACTCCACTCTGCTTTATACTGTCCAATCCCTTCAACACTGAGACTCTAGGTCTCTTTCTAACACTCCACTCTGCTTTATACTGTCCAGTCCCTTCAACACTGAGACTCTAGGTCTCTTTCTAACACTCCACTCTGCTTTATACTGTCCAGTCCCTTCAACACTGAGACTAAGGGTCTCTTTCTAACACTCCACTCTGCTTTATACTGTCCAGTCCCTTCAACACTGAGACTCTAGGTCTCTTTCTAACACTCCACTCTGCTTTATACTGTCCAGTCCCTTCAACACTGAGACTAAGGGTCTCTTTCTAACACTCCACTCTGCTTTATACTGTCCAGTCCCTTCAACACTGAGACTAAGGGTCTCTTTCTAACACTCCACTCTGCTTTATACTGTCCAGTCCCTTCAACACTGAGACTACGGGTCTCTTTCTAACACTCCACTCTGCTTTATACTGTCCAGTCCCTTCAACACTGAGACTCTAGGTCTCTTTCTAACACTCCACTCTGCTTTATACTGTCCAGTCCCTTCAACACTGAGACTATAGGTCTCTTTCTAACACTCCACTCTGCTTTATACTGTCCAGTCCCTTCAACACTGAGACTAAGGGTCTCTTTCTAACACTCCACTCTGCTTTATACTGTCCAATCCCTTCAACACTGAGACTCTAGGTCTCTTTCTAACACTCCACTCTGCTTTATACTGTCCAATCCCTTCAACACTGAGACTCTAGGGTCTCTTTCTAACACTCCACTCTGCTTTATACTGTCCAGTCCCTTCAACACTGAGACTAAGGGTCTCTTTCTAACACTCCACTCTGCTTTATACTGTCCAATCCCTTCAACACTGAGACTCTAGGTCTCTTTCTAACACTCCACTCTGCTTTATACTGTCCAGTCCCTTCAACACTGAGACTCTAGGTCTCTTTCTAACACTCCACCCTGCTTTATACTGTCCAGTCCCTTCAACACTGAGACTAAGGGTCTCTTTCTAACACTCCACTCTGCTTTATACTGTCCAGTCCCTTCAACACTGAGACTCTAGGTCTCTTTCTAACACTCCACTCTGCTTTATACTGTCCAATCCCTTCAACACTGAGACTCTAGGTCTCTTTCTAACACTCCACTCTGCTTTATACTGTCCAATCCCTTCAACACTGAGACTCTAGGTCTCTTTCTAACACTCCACTCTGCTTTATACTGTCCAATCCCTTCAACACTGAGACTAAGGGTCTCTTTCTAACACTCCACTCTGCTTTATACTGTCCAGTCCCTTCAACACTGAGACTATAGGTCTCTTTCTAACACTCCACTCTGCTTTATACTGTCCAATCCCTTCAACACTGAGACTATAGGTCTCTTTCTAACACTCCACTCTGCTTTATACTGTCCAATCCCTTCAACACTGAGACTCTAGGTCTCTTTCTAACACTCCACTCTGCTTTATACTGTCCAGTCCCTTCAACACTGAGACTAAGGGTCTCTTTCTAACACTCCACTCTGCTTTATACTGTCCAATCCCTTCAACACTGAGACTAAGGGTCTCTTTCTAACACTCCACTCTGCTTTATACTGTCCAGTCCCTTCAACACTGAGACTATAGGTCTCTTTCTAACACTCCACTCTGCTTTATACTGTCCAGTCCCTTCAACACTGAGACTACGGGTCTCTTTCTAACACTCCACTCTGCTTTATACTGTCCAATCCCTTCAACACTGAGACTAATGGGTCTCTTTATTAACACTCCACTCTGCTTTATACTGTCCAGTCCCTTCAACACTGAGACTCTAGGTCTCTTTCTAACACTCCACTCTGCTTTATACTGTCCAGTCCCTTCAACACTGAGACTATAGGTCTCTTTCTAACACTCCACTCTGCTTTATACTGTCCAGTCCCTTCAACACTGAGACTATAGGTCTCTTTCTAACACTCCACTCTGCTTTATACTGTCCAGTCCCTTCAACACTGAGACTACGGGTCTCTTTCTAACACTCCACTCTGCTTTATACTGTCCAGTCCCTTCAACACTGAGACTAAGGGTCTCTTTCTAACACTCCACTCTGCTTTATACTGTCCAGTCCCTTCAACACTGAGACTCTAGGTCTCTTTCTAACACTCCACTCTGCTTTATACTGTCCAGTCCCTTCAACACTGAGACTCTAGGTCTCTTTCTAACACTCCACTCTGCTTTATACTGTCCAGTCCCTTCAACACTGAGACTAAGGGTCTCTTTCTAACACTCCACTCTGCTTTATACTGTCCAATCCCTTCAACACTGAGACTAAGGGTCTCTTTCTAACACTCCACTCTGCTTTATACTGTCCAGTCCCTTCAACACTGAGACTAAGGGTCTCTTTCTAACACTCCACTCTGCTTTATACTGTCCAATCCCTTCAACACTGAGACTACGGGTCTCTTTCTAACACTCCACTCTGCTTTATACTGTCCAATCCCTTCAACACTGAGACTAAAGGTCTCTTTCTAACACTCCACTCTGCTTTATACTGTCCAGTCCCTTCAACACTGAGACTCTAGGTCTCTTTCTAACACTCCACTCTGGTTTATACTGTCCAGTCCCTTCAACACTGAGACTAAGGGTCTCTTTCTAACACTCCACTCTGCTTTATACTGTCCAGTCCCTTCAACACTGAGACTAAGGGTCTCTTTCTAACACTCCACTCTGCTTTATACTGTCCAGTCCCTTCAACACTGAGACTAAGGGTCTCTTTCTAACACTCCACTCTGCTTTATACTGTCCAGTCCCTTCAACACTGAGACTCTAGGTCTCTTTCTAGGTCTCTTTCTAACACTCCACTCTGCTTTATACTGTCCAGTCCCTTCAACACTGAGACTAAGGGTCTCTTTCTAACACTCCACTCTGCTTTATACTGTCCAGTCCCTTCAACACTGAGACTCTAGGTCTCTTTCTAACACTCCACTCTGCTTTATACTGTCCAGTCCCTTCAACACTGAGACTAAGGGTCTCTTTCTAACACTCCACTCTGCTTTATACTGTCCAATCCCTTCAACACTGAGACTACGGGTCTCTTTCTAACACTCCACTCTGCTGGTATACTTTCTTTTCTCTCTCATTCACATACTTATCATCTCACACGTTATTACGGACTGTATTTCTCCATTCTCATTTATTCCTTCATCCATCTTTGTCTCTCTCTCTCCCTTTATTTAAGTCTCCATATCTCCAATCACTCCGCACTGACACGCACACGCACGCATAGATGCACACACACACGGGTGTGGGCACACACACACACTATGGATTTGCTGTAACTGGGTTATAGCTTCACATCTCACTGGTTGACAATGAGAAGAAAGGTTCAGAGAAGTGCTAAATTTCCTCTCTCTCTCTCTCTCTCTCTCTCGCTCTCTCTCTCTCCCCCTTCTCTCTCTCTGTCTTGCTCTCTCTCTCTGTCTCTCTCTGTCTCTCTCTCTCTATGTCTCTCTCTCTCTCTATGTCTGTCTCTCTCTCTCTCTGTCTCTCTCTCTGTCTCTCTCTCTGTCTCTATCTCTCTCGCTCTCTCTCTCTCTCTCCCCCTTCTCTCTCTCTCTCTCTTTTTCGCTCTCTTCTCTTTCTCTCTTGATTCCGTAATTCTCTGGGGCTCCCGAGTGGCGCAGCTGTTTAAGGCACTGCAAGAGGTGTCACTACAGTCCCTGGTTTGAATCCAGGCTGAATCTCATCCGGCCGTGATTGGGAGTCCCATAGTGCAGCACACAATTGGCCCAGCGCCATTCGGGTTTGGCCAGGGTAGGCCATCATTGTAAATAAGAATTTGTTCTTAACTGACTTGCCTAGTTAAAATAAAATAGGATGCTCTCACTCCCTCAGTAATTCTCTAGAGCCAGTCTGCAGCCGACCCCTCCACGAGTTCTACTCAGACAAACATGTGAAACGTCCCTTTTGAGAACATGTAATTGATAGATCAATAACATTCCACATTCTAGATGCAGGATAAGGCTAAATTCCATTATCTTCTATAATTATAATGTTGTTTACTAAAGTTCAATCAGGAAGGCTGGTCTGAATGCTCGTTTAACTTCATGAAGTAAGCATGACATAATTCACTTTGTTTCCTATTCTAGAGGCATTGTGGGAATGAATACAGACGTATCATAATCAGCACAGGGTCTTGCTTCTCCTCTCCTTTCCTATTAACCATGTGAGGAACGTCATTCACCTATTTACCTCGTGGCCTATAACCACGACACCATAATGCACATTCCTCATGCTTGCTAGTCAACCTATGGGTTCACTCTTGCAATGATCACCTTCCTCTCTCTCAACCTATGGGCTCACTCTTGCAATTATCACCTTCCTCTCTCTCAACCTATGGGCTCACCCTTGCAATTATCACCTTCCTCTCTCTCAACCTATGGGCTCGCCCTTGCAATGATCATCTTCCTCTCTCTCAACCTATGGGCTCACCCTTGAAATTATCACCTTCCTCTCTCTCAACCTATGGGTGAATGTCTTGGGATGTATTTATATGTCGTACCCATGCACTTTGACTTGCTGTTTTTCAGCAACAGTTGTCGACAAACCAACCACCTCCCCACCACGAGCAGCTATAATAACCTTAAGGCCTGTCATAGAAACTCATAGAAATTTGTGGCCTGCTGGAGGTCATTTTGCAGGGCTCTGGCAGCGCTCCTCCTTGCACAAAGGTGGAGGTAGCGGTCCTGCTGCTGCGTTGTTGCCCTCCTACGGCCTCCTCCACGTCTCCTGATGTACTGGCCTGTCTCCTGGTAGCGCCTCCATGCTCTGGACACTACGCTGACAGACACAGCAAACCTTCTTGCCACAGCTCACATTGATGTGCCATCCTGGATGAGCTGCACTACCTGAGCCACTTGTGTGGGTTGTAGACTCCGTCTCATGCTACCACTAGAGTGAAAGCACCGCCAGCATTCAAAAGTGACCAAAACATCAGCCAGGAAGCATAGGAACTGAGAAGTGGTCTGTGGTCACCACCTGCAGAACCACTCCTTTATTGGGGGTGTCTTGCTAATTGCCTATAATTTCCACCTTTTGTCTATTCCATTTGCACAACAGCATGTGAAATTTATTGTCAATCAGTGTTGCTTCCTAAGTGGACAGTTTGATTACACAGAAGTGTGATTGACTTGGAGTTACATTGTGTTGTTTAAGTGTTCCCTTTATTTTTTTGAGCAGTGTATATTCACTTAATATCTCTTACATAATGTAATTCCAACGCACACGAACCCTCATGTGTCCTATGTCTCCAAGGCCGGCTCCAGGCATAAGTGACTAAGAGGTCATTTAGGGCCCCTTGCCACTAGGGGGCCCCCGACCCCAAAAAGTATTATTATAATTATTGGAGAACTTACTATTGAGATTGAGAAAAGTAGAATACACCAGGTGCAATTTCTAAATGTGGCTGTGCATCATCAGTTTCTCTCTTGTTATGTCCGTCTAGACCTGGGACGATAAACCGAAAACTATCAACACCAACTAAACTGACCACTTATCGTGAACATTTTGATGATATTGTTCATTATAATAAATAACCGATAAGGCCCTACTAGAGATTTGTGAAGTTTGAAATTAAATAAGTTTGCTAACATGGGTGATTGAAAGTAGTAATAGTTATAAGGGTAATATAAAAAAAACTTGCGATATTTGTCAATATCTATGTCAGTAACACTCAATTAGCCATGTCAGCAAAAACAAATATTAGTAGTTAGTCTAGTCAGCTATCTAAACGTGCACGTGCCCAGGGGCCCTGACCTCCAGTGGGACCCAAGTAATTTTGTTAGTCACTCAGATATCATATTAACATAATTCATTATAAAATGTGTAGAATTGCAAGAAATTAGCTTTAAAACTGCTAAAATGTCTCTCCACCCTAAGGCAAAATGAGTAGAACTGCAGGACATTAGCTGTAAAACACAACAACAACAAAATATCTCTGTCCCTGTAAAATGAGTAGAATTGTAGGAAATTAACATTAAAACTTAAAATGAGAGAGAGAGAGAGAGAGAGAGAGAGAGAGAGAGAGAGAGAGAGAGAGAGAGAGAGAGAATTAAAAAGTAGACACCTACTCTCCTGTCCTCTTCTCCCCCTCCTCTACCCTCATCTCCCCCATCTACCCTCCTCGATCCCCCTCTCCTCTCCTCCAACAACAAACAACCATCACAACAATAACTCAACACCAGCCTATTAGGATTTACACTGCATTCTGAAAGTATTCAGACCCCTTCACTTTTCCAACATTTTGCTACGTTACAGCCTTATTCTAAAATGGATTAAATAAAACCTTTTCCTGATCAATCTACATACAATACTGCATAATGACAAAAGTAAAAACAAGTTTTTAGAAATGTTGGCAAATTTATAAAAATCTAAAACAGAAATACCTTATTTACAGTATTCAGACCCTTTGCTATGTGACTCAAAATGGAGCTCAGATGCATCCTGTTTTCATTGATCACCTTTGAAATGTTTCTACAACTTGATTGGAAGCCACCTGTGGTAAATTCAATTGACTGAACATCATTTGGAAAGGCACACGCCTGTCTCTATAAGGTCACAAAGTTGATAGTGCATGTCAGAGATAAAACCAAGCCATGAGGTTGAAGGAATTGTCCGTAGAGCTCCGAGACAGGATTGTGTCGAAGCACATATCTGGGGAAGGGTACCAAAACATTGCTGCAGCATTGAAGGTCCCCAAGAACACAGTGGCCTCCATCATTATTAAATTGAAGAAGTTTGCAACCACCGCCCGGCCAAACGGAGCAATCGGGGGAGAATGGTCTTGGTCAGGGAGGTGACCAAGAACCCAATGGTCACTCTGACAGAGATCCAGATATCCTCTGTGGATATGGGAGAACCTTCCAGAAGAACAACCATCTCTGCAGCACTCCACCAATCAGGCCTTTATGGTAGAGTGGCCAGACGGAATCCAGTCAGTAAAAGGCAAATGACAGCCCACTTGGAGTTTGTCAAAAAATACCCAAAGACTCTCAGTACATGAGAAACAAGATTCTGTGGTCTGATGAACTCTTTGGCCTGAATGCCAATTGTCACGTCTGGAGGAAACCTGGCACCATCCCTAAGGTGAAGCACGGTGGTGGCAGCATCATGCTGTGAGGATGTTCTTCAGCAGCAGGGACTGGGAGACTATTTAGGATCAAGGCAAAGATGAACAGAGCAAAGTACAGAGAGATCCTTGATGAAAACCTGCTCCAGAGGTCTCAGGACCTCAGACTGGGGCGAAGGTTCACCTTCCAAAAGGACAACAACCCTAAGCACACAGCCAAGACAACGCAGGAGTGGCTTCGGGACAAGTCTCTGAATGTCCTTGAGTGGCCCAAGCCAGAGCAAGGACTTGAACCCGATCGAACATCTCTGGAGAGACCTGAAAATAGCTGTGCAGCGACGCTTATCCAACCTGATAGAGCTTGAGAGGATCTGCAGAGAACAATGGGAGAAACTCCCCAAATACAGGTGTGCCAAGCTTGTAGTGTCATACCCAAGAAGACTCTAGGTTATAATCACTGCCAAAGGTGCTTCAACAAAGTACTGAGTAAAGGGTCTGAATACTTATGTAAATGTGATATTTCTGGGGTTTTGTTTTACATAGCAAAAATTAAATTAAAAAAAAACGTTTTTTTGCTTTGTCATCATGGGGTATTGTGTGTAGCTTGATGAGGGGGACATTTCATTTCATCCATTTTAGAATAAGGCTGTAACGTAACAAAATGTGGGAAAAGTAAAAGGGTCTGAATACTTTCCGAATGCACTGTAACTACAGTTTCCAAACCAACGTGGAATTCCATCAGTTCTACCTGACCACATTTCCATCTACAGTGCTTTCAGAAAGTATTCACACTCCTGGACTTTTTCCACATTTTGTTGTGTTACAGCCTGAATTAAAAATATATTACATTTACATTTTGTGTCAGTGGCCTACACACAATACCCCATACTGTCAAAATGGAATTATGTTTTTAGAAATGTTTACAAATGAATAAAAAAATGAAAGCTGAAATGTCTTGAGTCTATAAGTATTCAACCCCTTTGTTCTGGCCAGCCTAAATAAGTTCAGGAGTAACATGGACATATGTTACATGGACTCACTGTGTGCAGTAATAGTGTTTAACATGATTTTTTAATGACTACCTCATCTCTGTACCCCACACATACAATTATCTGCTTTAGGTCCCTCAGTTGAGTAATGAATTTCAAACACAGATTCAACCACAAAGACAAGAGAGGTTTTCCAATGCCTTGCAAAGAAGGGCACCTATTGTTAGATGAAAAAAATTAAAAACAGACATTGAATATCAATTTGAGAATTATGAAGTTATTAATTACACTTTGGATGGTGTATCAATACACCCAGTCACTACAAAGATACAGGCGTCCTTCCTAGCTTAGTTGCCGGAGAGGAAGGAAACCGCTCATGGATTTCACAGAGGCCAATGGTGACTTTAAAACAGTTACAGAGTTTAATGGCTGTCCTGAATACAAAGCGGTATGTTTTGGCCAAATCCAACATAAGACATCACTCTGGATATTTTCAAGCATGGTGGTGGCTGCATCATGTTATGGGTCTGCTTTCCAACAGATATTGAGAGACAAATTCACATTTCAGCAGGACAATAACGTAAAACACAAGGCCAAATATACACTGGAGTTGCTTACCAAGACAACATTGAATGTTCCTGAGTTGCCTAGTTACAGTTTTTACTTTTACTTAAATTGAAAATCTATGGAAAAAATGTCTGTCTATCAATGATCACCCACCCCCTTTTGCATCTTCATTTCAGTCATTTAGCAGACGCTCTTATCCAGAGCGATTTACACGAGCAATTAGGGTTAAGTGCCTTGCTCAAGGGCACCTTTTGGTTACTAACCCAACGCTCTTAACCGCTTGAAGAATTTTTTTAAGAATAATGTGCAAATGTTGTACAGTCCAGGTGTGCACAGCACCGTGACATACACTCTGAATTACCTAAAATTATAAATTCCATATTGGTCTTTCACAGTCAGGCCAACCCAAGCTGTACTGTTCAAGTAGGCTAATAGTAGGCCTACTATTGAAACAGATCAACTGAATCAGAAATGCACAGGTTTCAGAATTTCCCAAATTTTTCAGGTTTTAGTTCTGTCACACTTTTCTTTACAGAAAAACAACAACATTTTATGTTCTAAGTACACAACAATGCTTAAACCACATCAGGAGACCACTTTTGAGGTCTAGGAAAAATCTATGATTTTTTTTATTTTTGAGAGTAGTTACCCTTTAAAAACTTCTTGCCACTAGGGGGGTGCCATTTCGACATAGTACAAATTCGTTTCCAAATTAAACTGCCTCGTACTCAATTCTTGCTCGTACAATATGCATATTATTATTACTATTGGATAGAAAACACTCTCTAGTTTCTAAAACCGTTTGAATTATATCTGTGGGTGAAACAGAACTCGACTTAGAGCAATTTTCCTATGTGTATGTCAGAATGCAGAATTTTGCTGGCTGTTCTGAGACCTGTGTATTAATTTGCCTGTCCTCTATTGGTTGAGATGCACTGCATACGCCTTCCCCTGGTTGTTAGCGAATAGGGAGACTTGAAATGGAGTTTCTACGTAGTTCCCAAAGTTTATAAATTGCTTGGGAAATAGGTGGCTCTTTTTCACCTTCGCTCTGGCGCACTAAGGACCTTGGGACGTTCTTTTGGAAACATCGGTTATAGGTCTTTGACATTTCCGGCTGTGTTTTTATTCGATATAGGCTTTAAAGACATCATAATCTTGTTATTTTGAACCGAATTATATCAGTTTATGTCAGTATATTGCGATTTTCGGGTATTTATTTCCTTGGCGCTGTAGGAATTTGGGTATCTCTCTCTTTCGTGCTAATGTTTACTGCTAATTGCAACTCTGAAGACGACGTTCTCCAACCTAGCAACGATTCTTTTGGACAAAGGACACCTATCCCAAGATTCTGATGAGAGTTCATCGAAAAGTAAGAACTATTTATGCTGATAATTCATTGTTCTGTTGAAAAAAGTAAAATGCATGAGACGCCATTTCTGGCAGTGTAGCCTTGCGTTATCGCAGCCTGTATTGCGCAGTAAGGTTAATTTTAAAAATGTAATTCAGCGATTGCATTAAGAACTAATTTGTCTTTCAATTGCTGTCCAACCTGTATTTTTTTAGTCAAGTTTATGAATAGTTTTCGATAAGAATAGGTGCCGTTCCAAGATGGCGCCGGACAGATTGCTTGATATTTTGGACACTATTCTCAATGTATAAGCACGATTTGTGCCGCTAAATATGCACATTTTCAAACAAACTCTATATGAATTGTGTAATATGATGTTACAGGACTGTCATCTGAAGAATTCTGAGAAGGTTAGTGAAAAAATTTATATATTTTGGTGGTTTATACGTTATAGCTATTTTTGCCTTGAATCAATGCTGGTGTGATGTTCGCTATTGTGCTAAGCTAATATAACGCTATATTGTGTTTTCGCTGTAAAACACTTAGAAAATCTGAAATATTGTCTTGATTCACAAGATCTGTGTCTTTCATCTGCTGCACGCTGTGTATTTTTAAGAAATGTTTTATGATGAGTAATTAGCTAATACACGATGGTCTCTGTAGTTATTCTAGTCGTTTTAGTGAGAGTTGTGATGGGGGCTGCAATGGTAAACTATGATTTATACCTGAAATATGCACATTTTTCTAACAAAACCTATGCTATACAATAAATATGTTATCAGACTGTCATCTGATGAGGTTGTTTCTTGGTTAGTGGCTATTTATATCTTTATTTGGTCGAATTTGTGATAGCTGCTGATGGAGTAAAAAAAATGGTGGAGTATGGAACTGGTGTCTTTTGCTAACGTGGTTAGCTAATAGATTTACATATTGTGTCTTCCCTGTAAAACATTTTAAAAATCAGAAATGATGGCTTTATTCACAAGATGTGTATCTTTCATTTGGTGTCTTGGACTTGTGATTTCATGAACATTTTATTATATGATATCCCTGTGGCTTTAGGCTAGGCTATGCTAGTCAGCTTTTGTGATGGGGGGGATCCCGGATCCGGGTTTGGTAGGCGTTAGAGGTTAATTCAAGTATGCAGGCACCTAGCACTGTTGTTTGATTAGCATTGTTTCTGTAGCACATGAGATGGAGTTTGCAAAAGCTAGTCAACATTTAATAGAGAAGGTTTGTGGCACTGCCTTTCCATCTACCAGAAGACGGTTAGGCCTATCATTAGCCATGTCTTAACTTGCTTCAAAGGGCAATTCTTTTGATAAAGACTTACTCATTATGTGTTCTCCTGTTCTTTCAACTTTTTTCCAATGTCTACCAACCAAAGGTATTATCCTAATCATATTAGCAAACCATGATAGTTTCTGCATCTTTGAATCCCCTCCTCTTTCTGAAGGAAATTTCCACCACTGTCCATGAAACCGCTTGTATGTGCGGTGCGCATTTTAGAAAGCTGTTTTCCCGCAAATTGCATTTTGGAACATTCACCCGTTGGCCTACTGCCTTGTGTACATGCTACGCCTACAATGTGAATAAATAATAGATTATCAAAATGTTAAACTAAACATTCCGATCTGTTCCACCAGTCCTATTAATTGATACGGCGTATACCTCCACTAAACTACTTTGATACGCATCAATGGGGATTATTAAGAAGTGAGTCTACGCAATGCCCACTGAAGAACGCGTATCTGCGTATACCCTCCACTACACCACTGACCTCATCCATACAGACCAAACAGCGGAGGTAAATCAATACCGGGACTGATGACACCTGCTACCGGGGTTGAGGATGGCTTTCTATCAACAAGTCGCCGGGTACTTAATAGTTAACGCAAACCAGCTGTAATCAAATTGAATAGCCTGACGGTAGTTAGTTACAGTCTAGTCCCGATAATAGTGTAACGACCCTGGGTTTATAAGCGCGGAAATCGACTCTGCCGCACGAGCATGCTTTTGCGACACAGTCGGTAGCGCGCCGGACCTCGGGCTCGAAGGTCGAGGGTTCGAGACCTGCTCCATGCCGTTTCATTACAATATGTTAAAATAATTAGGTATCTACACAATATCTACCAATTCTAAAGGTGTAAATTCGGTCAACAGAATCTCCGTCTGTTATAACAACGATCCTAATGATGCCCAAAGCGAACCTCGTGGAGATACTGATGCTGACAGTGTGTGTGGGTCTTAGGTACGTGAATAATGGACATCCATTACAGCCATCTGAACCATGCAGCGCTGCGTGAGAGAGAGAGAGAGAGAGAGAGAGAGAGAGAGAGAGAGAGAGAGAGAGAGAGAGAGAGAGAGAGAGAGAGAGAGAGAGAGAGCGCGCAATCCTAGCCAGCATAAACTACGCACAGTAGATGACAGCCGTTATGTCACATCTGGCCGCGCGGCACCACGCACATCCTCTCGAACTCTTTGCCGCGTGCGTCCGCTGCAATTATTTACAGGTGAATGACTACCCCGAGTCCCTGCCTTTATCTCTCGTAGATGGAGTTTAAAGAGTCCGTTCTCACCTCGGGTCCCGTTAGTGTCCCGTTCCAGTCTCGTGCTGTCCCGGTAAAAATAACGACGGAGAGGAGAGGGAGGAGTGGAGAGGCGGACAATCCAGCCTTCAAACCAGTGCTGCGAACGCGACACGCTGCTCTCGCGATAGCACGCCCGTTTTCCCGATCGCTCTCTCACAGTAAGTGACGTCACTGTGGGACTAAACGGCTCCCGATCGCCCTCTCCTGGTCAATGAGCTGAACTGCCTCTATGATACTGTATGAATGACGTCATGACGATACTGTAGCAGAGCAGACCTGATTTCTAATGTGTTGAGGGATAAGATAAATTGAAAATAAGCAGAGCTCAGTAAGCAGGATTTCTGTACACGGAAAGGTTTATTGGTAAATACAGTTTAATCCAGGCTACATGTCCTACTGTCAAGGTTATTGTCTTATTATCTTCATCACTTTCTTTTCCCCCTTCATCATCACCATCGCCTTCATCGCCTTCATCATCACCATCACCTTCATCGCCTTCATCATCACCATCACCTTCTGTCTCTTCTCTTCTCTCTCTTCAGCCATGTATGTTTCATGCAAATAAATACACATCAACATATGTGTGTAAATACAGCTGGGTTGTGTGTGTGTGTGTGTGTGTGTGTGTGTGTGTGTGTGTGTGTGTGTGTGTGTGTGTGTGTGTGTGTGTGTGTGTGTGTGTGTGTGTGTGTGTGTGTGTGTGTGTGTGTCTACAGCTCATCCGTCTCTCCGTCAAAGGGCAGCATGTTGTCCAGCTCCATGTGGATGTGTGAGTTGTCCTCCGGGTTACACACCCAGCCGATGGGGGTGCGGTTGAACGAGGGGCGGGACCTAATGTCCCCCTGCAGGGAGTGGAGGGACTCCGCCTCCACCTGGGCGAATGGGATCTCGGGAGGCTCGAAGTTCAAGTGGCCTCCCCCGTTCTCGAAGCCGCCATAGGGCAGGGCCGTCCTGTCAATCAAATATTAATATCATTATGTACAGTATACTTGGTAGTTACATCAGCAGATTGAAGGCCATGTCATAGCTGACATACACTGAAGACTGTAGGTTGAGGTTCTCAGCAGGTGTGTGTTACCTATTGAAGCTCTTGAACTTGGGCATGTCGTGGGGGGTATGTGGTCCAGCCATGTGGTGGTGCATGGTAGAGGTCAGGGACTCGTCTCCCCTCATGGCCCGTTCCCACGGCGACACGTAAGTCTGCACGTACTGCTGTCTCTTCTTTTCTATCTCCGCCTCCTTATCCTCCTCTAGAGAAACACAACATCATCTCACTCCCTCCATCCACAAGTCCTCATCGCACACATGTTGATATCAGACCAGGGTTCAACACGTGTCAATGTCAAGTACTTTCACATACTTGAGGTATGCTTGATTTAGCTGGGTACAGTGGAACTAATGGAACGTAAAAGTGCATAGTCCTACCGTGCTCCAGTTCCTGAGTGAGTGGTGGGGCTGTCGTCTCACACCCCAGCGATGGAACCAGCTGCTGGAGATTCTGCTAGAGGAGGCAGGACACACAGTCAGATGAGCAGACTCACACACATGCACACACGGGCACACACACAGACACACACGCACAGCCAGATCAGTGTGCAAAGACACACACAGACCTCCCCTTCCCCTCTGTCTCCCTGTCCTCACCATATTCTCGTTGGTGACGATGAAGCGCTCCACTCTCTGCTGCCTCATCCGGAACATCTTGGATCCCTTGTTGGTCAAAAGAGACAGTTCCTCCAACATGGTGTCTTTAGGAGTGTTGATCTTTGTGCCCAGATCAAATTCGGACGCCTCAGGGTTTGACTCTTCATCTATAGAAGGGGGAAACACAGTGTCAGGCACTGGATGAGATGACATATCATTTACTGTACATATCCATGAAAGCATTGATTCCAATGCTAAGTTCACACTACACTACAGTTTCCCCTTTACAATATAAAGCATTTTGAGCACTGGAAACGCGCTATATTTATCTCATCAATTATCAATCAATATTATCTTCCCAGTCCGATATTAACCTTTTATACCCCCCATCGTCTAGTCTAGGCTCCACCTCCTAGGCTCTGTAGATTTGAAAATGTAGATAGGTGCATTCAATATGGCGCAAATTCTAACTAACATCTCTGAGTGCAAAGTGGAAATATTACCATTATACATCATCCCTCTATCTCTCTCTCTCTATATATATATCTCTCTATATATATCTCTCTCTATATATATATATATCTCTATATATATCTCTCTCTCTATATATATATATATATATATATATATCTCTATATATATATATATCTCTCTCTCTCTCTATATATATATATATATATATATATATCTCTATATATATCTCTCTCTATATATATATCTCTCTATATATATCTCTCTATCTCTATATATATATCTCTCTATATATCTCTCTCTCTATATATATATATATATCTCTATATATATCTCTCTCTATATATATATATCTCTCTATATATATCTCTCTCTCTCTATATATATATATATCTCTATATATATCTCTCTATATATATATATATCTCTCTATATATATCTCTCTCTATATATATATATATATCTCTCTATATATATATCTCTCTCTATATATATATATCTCTATATATATGGTTAAAGTACAAAAAGGGAAAATAAATAAACATAATATGGGTTGTATTTACAATGGTGTTTGTTCTTCACTGGTTGCCCTTTCCTTGTGGCAACAGGTCACAAATATTGCTGCTGTGATGGCATACTGTGGTATTTCACCCAGTAGATATGGGAGTTTATCAAAATCGGGTTTGTTTTTTCGAATTCTTTGTGGATCTGTGTAATCTGAGGGAAATATGTGTCTCTAATATTGTCATACATTTGGCAGGAGGTTAGGAGGTGAAGCTCAGTTTCCACCTCATTTTGTGGGCAGTGTGCACATAGCCTGTCTCCTCTTGAGAGCCAGGTCTGCCTACGGCGGCCTTTCTCAATAGCAAGGCTATGCTCACTGAGTCTGTACATTGTCAAAGCTTTCCTTAAGTTTGGGTCAGTCACAGTGGTCAGGTATTCTGCCATTGTGTACTCTCTATTTAGAGCCTAATAGCATTCTAGTTTGCTCTGTGTTTTTGTTCATTCTTTCCAATATGTCAAGTAATTTTCTTTTTTTTTTTCTCATGATTTGGTCAGGTCTAACTCTGTGGGGTCTGTTTGTGTTTATGAACAGAGCCCTAGGACCCGCTTGCTTAGGGGACTCTTCTCTAGGTTCATCACTCTGTAGGTGATGGCTTTGTTGTGGAGGTTTGGGAATCGCTTACTTTTAGGGGGGTTGTAGAATTTAACGTCTTTTTTCTGGATTTTGATAATTATTTCGTGTTTTACGTTGTACACGGATGATATTTTTGCAGAATTTTGTATGCAGAGTCTCAATTTGATGTTTGTTCCATTTTGTGAATTATTGGTTGGTGAGCGGACCCCAGACCTCACAACCATAAAGGGCAATGGGTTCTTTAACTGATTCAAGTATTTTTAGCCAGATCCTAATTGGTATGTCAAATTTTATGTTCCTTTTGATGGTGTTGAAGGCCCTTCTAGCCTTGTCTCTCAGATCGTTCACAGCTTTGTGGAAGTTACCTGTGGCGCTGATATTTAGGCCGAGGTATGTATAGTTATTGTGTGCTCTAGGGCAACGGTCTCTCTCTCTCTCTCTTCCTCTCTCTCTCTCTCTGTTTCTCTCTATACCTCCAAACCTCTCTCTTTTTTCTCGCTCTCTCTGTCTCTCTCTCTCCCTCTCTGATAAAAGTGTCAGATGTGTTTTACAGACGGCTGGCTGCTCTCCTCTCGTCCCCATAAAACATTCTCTTCATCATCCACTAGACACCCTCTGATATCACTCATAACACCTCGAGCCCAGCCACATCACACGCACACACACACACACACACACACACACACACACACACACACACACACACACACACACACACACACACACACACACACACACACACACACACACACACACACACACACACACACAAACACACAGTCTTGTACAACTAATCTTGTGGACACACACAATTCAGTCCCATTCAAAATGTTATTTTCCCTAACCCTAAACCTAACCCTAACCTGTACCATAATCTTAACCCTAACCCTAACCTTAACCCGAAAACCTAACCTTAACCCTAAAACTAACCTGAGCTCCTAACCCTAACCCTAATTCTAACCTTTACTAATTCTAATCTTAACCCTAAACCCCCTAGAAAAAGCATTTGACCTTGTGGGGACTAACAAAATGTCCCCAGTTGGTCAAATGTTTGTTAATTTACTATTCTTGTGGGGCCCCACAAGTATAGTTAAACACGTCCACACACACACGCACGCACACACACACACACACACACACACACACACACACACACACACACACACACACACACACACACACACACACACACACAGCTTCAAACCTGGGAGCTGGCAAAGCAATCCTGTGCAAATCAGGTGTGTGTGTGTGAAGCACACTCTCTCTCCCTCTCTCTCTCTCTCCCTCTCTCCCTCTCTCTCTCTCCCTCTCTCCCTCTCTCTCTCCCTCTCTCTCTCTCTCTCTCTCTCTCTCTCTCTCTCTCTCTCTCTCTCTCTCTCTCTCTCTCTCTCTCTCTCTCTCTCTCTCTCTCTGTCTACCGCACCTGCTGTCTCGACATGGTGTCTCGACCTGCTGTCTTGACTATGAAAAGCCAGCTGACATGTATTCCTGAGATACTGACCTGTTGCTCCCTCTACAACCACCGTGATTATTATTTGACCCTGATGGTCATCTGTGAACGTTTGAAAATCTTGAAGAACGATCTGGCAATGGCCATGTACTCTTATAATCTCCACGAGCACAGCCAGAAGAGGACTGGCTACCCTTCAGAGCTTGGTTCCTTTCTAAGTTTCTTCCTAGGTTCCTGACTTTCTAGCGAGCTTTTCCTAGCCACTGTGTTTCTAATTCTACATTGCTTGCTCTCTGGGGTTTTAGGCTGGGTTTCTGTATAAGCACTTTGTGACATCTGCTTTATAAATCATTTTGATAGATTGTGTGTGTGTGTGTGTGTGTGTGTGTGTGTGTGTGTGTGTGTGTGTGTGTGTGTGTTTGTTTGTGTGTGTGTGTGTGTGTGTGTGTGTGTGTGTGTGTGTGTGTGTGTGTGTGTGTGTGTGTGTGTGTGTGTGTGTGTGTGTGTGTGTGTGTGTGTGTGTGTGTGTGTGTGTGTGTGTGTGTGTGTGTGTGTGCATCATACCATCTTGGGTGATGTTGGTCAGATCAGTAATGATCTTGTTGACCTTCTTCCTCTTGTTAGGGTGGGCGGAAATCGAGAGAGGCATGCCTGCAGCCTACACCAATCAGAAAGACACAGTTAAAATGACCAACCAATCACAGACTGTTGATTAGAAGGATGATGATGGTGATGACGATGGTGGGTCATTTCCCCTCCTGTGTCACAACTAAAGACTGGGTGGATGGTCACTTCTGTCCATCTGTTTGCTGAATCACAACACCATTAGACTTAAGGGGAGGGGGGTTCTAGGGAGCCATTGCTCTGTGGCTCTGGGCCTTTGAGCGGCTGGTTCTGTGGGTCTATATTCCATACTGTAGTTGATGTAATTGGTTTAATCTGTTGTAATTGAAGCTCCAGCTGGAATCCTGCACACTGCAGCTATTATTACTACATGTTTCACAGCAATTCTGCTGAGTGTCACTGTTACCACTCACACACACACACGCGCGTGCGCACACGCACACATCACATACCCACTGACACACATACATACTGACACACACCACAAACGCATACACACACCCTGATCACACCAGGGTACCCTGGGTAGAGACAGGGAAAGGTGGGAGAATGCAGGGTTTATGGAGCTCCTGATGGGTTAGCGTTGGGAAAAGTCTCCCAACTTCAGGAGGACGTGAGGCTGAAGGCCTGAGGGTCTGAGGGTCCTGTTACCCCGAGCAGAGGGGCTTCTATCCCCCTCACTATTCCTGTTTTAGCTGCAGATAAATCTCCCGGGAGGACAGCTGACAGGGAACGTCATCAGTCAGCACATTCCCAAACACACACATCCCGATTCCCGAAACACTCAGCTCATCCCCTAGAACTCCCAACATAATCTCTCATGAGACGTTCACGTGCTGACGGACGTTTGGAGTTCTGACTGGTCATTTTTTTTGTACGACCCTCCAATTCATATTTACAAGTGGGAAACTCTGCGAAAATATTATTATCCGAGTTGCAGATTCGTGGCATTTCACCACTGACCTCTGACCTTTTCAACCAAAAGATGAAGACAAATCAGGTTCTGACAATTACAAACTGGATAATGTAGCTAGTTTGTCATATATTGTAAAATATGTCATATTGTCAATATTAAGCAAGCTAGCTAACTTTATTATTAGCAACGGTAGCAAGCATATCTAGAAAACTATCTAGCTAACTACCCAGTTAGCACATGTGGTTCCTTGTAAAACAAATGTTTTTGGTTTTTGGTTTCACATTGGTTGTGGGAACGAAGCAATACATTTCCTGACCGGTAAAATGTAAGGTTTTCTAAATGTTCTGAGAACAGAAGTAAGACTTTTACCTGTTCTGGGAACTTTTATTTTTAGGTTGCATGGAGTTTCTAAGAATGTTTAACTCTGGTTCAATGAAAGTTTTCCAGGGAGGTTTTATTATCACTCTGAGAACAGAAATTATGAACGCTTTGAAAACGGAAATTATAGATTATTTGGGAGGTTTTTGAATAACTTCCACTTAATGTTTCCATAAGACTTTAGATAACACTGCTAGGTTATTTAGTTTCTTACTCCACGCACAGATAAGACAGATGGAAATGAATTCCCTTAGGCATTAATCATCTGAACACTTTCCTTTTTTGTTATGACAAGGCATCAGTGAGGTTTGAACCTATGATCTTCTGTTCTCTATCCATGAAATTAGTCCACTGCGCCACCAGGGCTGCATGTGCACAGACAGCTGAATTCTGATCTTTTGCCCAATTATTGACAAAAGTACTGATCTGATTAGCCAAATGACCAATTAGTGGAAAAACGATCAGAATTAGGCAGCTTGTGTAAATGCAGCCCAGGATGGAGTTAGCAAGACATGTATTTTTTACTCCTACAAAGATGCTCATTTTAGTCTATTCAAACAGACCCCATTTCAATGGAAACAATCACTCATTAAGATCAGGTGTGGCCAATTAGTGGGCGTGGCCAACACACCTGAACACTCAACAAGATAGAGGATAGAGAGAGTTTTGTTGACACTGAGAACGGAATGTATATGTTTTTAAATAACATTCTAACAACATTCTCTGAATATTACTAAAGATTTCTTGTGGTTTTTAATTGAAAGTTTTCTTAATGTTCTTGGAACAAATTGAGAACATGACTTTAATAGAACCATGAGAAAACCAGTAGGAAACGTTATGCTGAAGTACTGAAATTCCCACAGAAGAACGTTGTTTTTTTAACGTTCTCTGAACTATTTGAGAACATTCCCAATGTTAAACCAGTTGAAGAACGTTCCTAAAACATTACCAAAATGTAAATTAAATATAACCATGTTTGAACTTTTAGGAAATGTTCTGTTAAAATAATGAAATACCAAGAAAATACTGTTTTTTTGTCAAGTTTCTTGAATGTGTGGAGAATGTTCCAAAACCAAGTAACTATCCTGCACCATTCCCAGAACGTTGTGGGAATGTTTATGCAAAATAACCACAGGACAACCACGCTCTCACCAAGCTCTAAGAAACATGTGGTTCTCAGAACGTTATGTGTTAGCTGGGTAAATTATTATTGGTTGAAGAATTGTTCTGATTTTAGAAGCACTTGAAATCAATCATGTCGGACTTACAACTCCGAGCACATGAATGCCTCATCATACCACCGACAAACCCACTCCAGCCTGATGGACATGAAATGTGAATGGTTTGTACCCGATGAGTGTTGAAGAGTATAAATTGCAAAATGCATGCAGCTACTAGCCAATAATTAGAAAGCGATGTAAGTTGATACCATACCATTAATACATGAATTCATGTATGCTGTGATATATATGACATGCTGCCGTACGTGGAGGACACATGATACACTGACGAGGACTTTTCCGCCTGAAACAGCCCAGCAAAGCCCAGCCTAGCACAGTGCAGGCCTTGCATGGCATAAACCCATGTTGAATCAAATCTAAAACCAGTAGATCGCTCAATTCACTCCTTAACAGTGAGCTTGTCCGTACCTGGCTGACAATTAGACCTACATCAGTCCATTATTATCACCCCCAGATAACCCATACGTGTGTGTGAGATAATAGTGTGTGTGAGATAATGCCATTTAGCAGAAGCTTTTATTCAAAGCGACTTACAGGAATGTGTGCATACATGTTATGTATGGCTGGTCCTGGGAAATGAACCCACTACGGTGGTGTTACAAGCATCCGGCTCTACCACCTGGTAGGAGGTGATGTCACAAATGTAGCCTTACCTCAGGAGAATTCTCAGGAATTAGAGAAGAAGAAAAGAATGTTCAAGGAGGAGAAGAAGAGTTGAAAGTATTCCAGAAAGTGTCCCAGCGCCTACCCTCCTGTACACCCAAGAGACAGTGCAGGAGCTGGGCTATGGAGGTCTGGGTGGGTGGGAGCTGCTTAAGGGTCTACGAGGAGACTGATATTATCTCTCAGATGCTCCTGGGGTCTATGTATACACCAGTATAGAGCGGGGGGGGGGGGGGGGGGGGGGGGGGGGGGGGGGTTGAAGGGGGTAGTGTGAAGAGGGAGGGAGGACAGAATAGTGGATAGAGAAAGATAATCACTTACCCTCCTTCCCTTCGCTCCCCGAGGACTGTGTTTCTCTGGACACTATGAAGTGTCCAGTCCACCTGTTTATACCTTTAGAATAAACAGGTGGCGGTGTCCCCATATCACTCAGATCTCTGTTACACAACTGACCACATAGAGAGAGAGAGAGGGAGAGAGAGAGAGAGAGAGAGAGAGAGAGAGAGAGAGAGAGAGAGAGAGAGAGAGAGAGAGAGAGAGAGAGAGAGAGAGAGAGAGAGAGAGAGAGACAGAGAGAGGGAGAGAGAGAGAGAGAGAGAGAGGGGGAGATAATGAGATATGGGTAGAGAGAGAGAGAAAGGGGGATAATGAGATATGGGTAGAGAGAGAGAGAAAGGGGGACAGAGTGAGACAGCGCTAGTGTCTAATCATCAGTAGAGAATTTACTACTTTATTATTACTTTAATGACCTACTTCAAGCTAACCCTCAACCCTGTCCTCTAACCCCTGACCCATAAACCTAGCACCAACTCTAGACCTGACTCAGATTTATCAGAATGTATGGCATAACTGAAGACCTATGACTGCAGGGACTGGATAGTAGCCCCATGATGGTGATCAGGTAGTGTTTGATGTCTTCACTCTGATCACATTGTAAAAAATGAGTCAGTGTTTAGAGTCCAGCACTCAGCACTCAACCAGATGACTGGAGATCAACAGGACTAAAAATAGGAGAGGCCCTCCTGGTAGTGTGTGTGTGTGTGTGTGTGTGTGTGTGTGTGTGTGTGTGTGTGTGTGTGTGTGTGTGTGTGTGTGTGTGTGTGTGTGTGTGTGTGTGTGTGTGTGTGTGTGTGTGTGTGTGTGTGTGTGTGTGTGTGTGTGTGTGTGTGTGTGTGTGTGTGATTAGCATTAGTGTTTTCTCCTCAGACACAACATACTTGACATTGTTTGGGGTTATTCATCCCAGTCTTTCCACCACTCACCTGAGTCATGCGGAAACGGCCATTTTGCTTTGCAGCAGAAGAACCCTGACACACAGCCCTCACCTCACCCTGGGATCGGATGAGGCTAAACGTTTGCGGCTAAAGATAGCGATCCAGCATGGGGTAGGTAGGGTTTCACAGCTCTGGCAAGGTGACTGACAGAACACGGGCAAGGAATTTAGAACACCCTTTACAGGAAGCGCTGCAAAACTGTCTTCAACATAGACATGATAATAAAACACCCATGAAGGCAGCTAGCAACCTTCCCTTGGTGAAAGGGTTTGTATGATGATATATTCATCCCTTACAGAAAAAAACACACTATTTCACATGTGGAAAATCACATGATTTCACATTAAATTTCACTTTTTTTTCACATGAACACGTGTTTTTGGAACATTTCACATGATCACGTTTTCATATGTGTAGTTACGTGATATCACGATGCTTCGCATGTTGTCACATGTTATCACATTAACGTCACATAAGATCACGTGTGAGCACATGAACACGTGTTTTTGTGTTCACATGTGAAACTCGTGGTTTTTCTATAAGCGATCCATCATAACCCTATGATGAGACTGCGACTGAGCTCACTGTAATAATTAAGCAACATTACCACCTTGTGGATGACGTTAGGAACTGTCCCAGATAATGATTATAATATAACTCCTACCTACCTCGTCTCTCTTACCCAGTCCTATTGGTGGTGGGCATGATGCTGGAGACATAGGCAGAGACAGACAGACAGACAGCTGGAGAGTTTCACGTCTGTTTTTATTTCTCTGAACTACAGAACACCAACTGAACAGCTCAGCGCTCACATCAATCAGACAAAACCTCCCTGCTATCTCCTCCCTTCCTTTCCCTTCCCTTCCCCTCCCTTTCTCATCACAATAAGGAAGTGGAAAAGGCAAAGGAAAAACCACCAAATTAACACATCCTGATACAGAGGGTACTACTGTGCAATGCACTGACACATTTATATGAAGCAAGAAAGAAAACACAGGCTATTTCCTAATATTCATAATAATAATATTCTCACAATAATCATCATCACAAAAATAACATGAAAAAGAAGCGGTTGGCAATGCGTGCCGGTAGCTTCAGAGATGAGTACAGTATTGTTCTCATATACAGTCAGCTCTTTGGTTCAGATTCAGGCCTTCATGTGACCAACTGGATTTTGAACCCGGGTCGCCTGCACTCCCCGACACTGTATTAGACCGCTTAGCTAAAGTCATAATGGAAGCACACAGCAGGCATGTAGTCCATCCTTTTACAGGTCAGCAATAGTCTACAGTTTGTCTTAGGACGGATGTTCTAGCTTCTCTCCTCTCATCCATCTCTCCTCTCATCCATCTCTCCTCTCATCCATCTCTCCTCTCATCCATCTCTCCTCTCATCCATCTCTCCTCTGCTCTATCTCTCCTCTCATCCATCTCTCCTCTCATCCATCTCTCCTCTCATCCATCTCTCCTCTCATCCATATCTCCTCTCATCCATCTCTCCTCTCATCCATCTCTCCTCTCATCCATCTCTCCTCTCATCCATATCTCCTCTCATCCATCTCTCCTCTCATCCATCTCTCCTCTCATCCATCTCTCCTCTCATCCATCTCTCCTCTGCTCTATCTCTCCTCTCATCCATCTCTCCTCTCATCCATCTCTCCTCTCATCCTTCTCTCCTCTCATCCATCTCTCCTCTCATCCATCTCTCCTCTCATCCATATCTCCTCTCATCCATCTCTCCTCTCATCCATCTCTCCTCTCATCCATCTCTCCTCTCATCCATCTCTCCTCTCATCCATCTCTCCTCTCATCCATCTCTCCTCTGCTCTATCTCTCCTCTCATCCATATCTCCTCTCATCCATCTCTCCTCTCATCCATCTCTCCTCTCATCCATCTCTCCTCTCATCCATCTCTCCTCTCATCCATCTCTCCTCTCATCTATCTTTCCTCTCATCTATCTTTCTTTAGAACATCCTCACTTTTATCTGTTTATCATTCTTTATTTTCAACTTTATTCTGTCGTTCCCAACGCATTCAATTTTGTTTTATTAAACTACATATCAAGTCCCATTTTCTCTCCCTATCCATGTCTCTCGCTCTCCTTGTCTGCCATTTTAGATCACGTCATAAAATACTTATTTTACGTTAATATTCATATATTCATACATATCAACTATATTCTATATCAACTATACATCAAATAATATTTTTATCAGGCGAAGCAGAGGAGGTCAAATTATCAGAAGAAGAAATGGTGATGACAAGGCTGGTGTGAACCAAGAGCTACAATGGTGTCCAAACAGGAAGTCAATAAAATAAAGAATGTGATCAAGAAAACCCCAGACCAAAGACATTTCAAAGTATTCAAACAGGTGGGTAGTGGATAGACTTCTGATTTTCATTCTTGGGTAAATTATGCAATGCACAATACTAACATCTCTTTTGGACTGACAAAGACCAATACTTTGCAATAAACCATACAGAACAGCTAGCACATAATGTGAGAGTATAGTTGTCCTATGGTTATTTTGCATACAACATTCCCACAACGTTCTGGGAATGGTGCAGGATAGTTGCTTGGCTTTGGAACATTCCGAGCAGATTTAAGGAACTTGACGAAATAATGTTATTTTCTTGGTATTTTGTTACTTTAATTAAAGTTTTCAAAAAGTTGAAACATGGTTACATTTACTGACACTTTTGGTCATGTTCTAGGAACGTTCTCCAACTGGTTTGACATTGGGAATGTTTTCAAATAGTTCAGAGAACGTTTAGTAACAACGTTCTTCTGCAGGAATTTCAATACTTCAGAATAATGTTTCCTACAGGTTTCCTCATGGTTCTATTTAAAGTCATGTTCTCAGAACATTCAGAGAACGTGAAGAAACAATGTTCTTCTGTGGGATTTTTAGTACTTCAGCATAACGTTGTCTGAAGGTTTGCTCATGGTTCTATTTAAAGTCATGTTCTCAGAACATTAAGAAAACGTTTGCTAAAAACCACAAGAAAACATTAATAACGTTTTAAAACGAATACATTCCGTTCTCAGCGTCAACAAAACTCTCTCCTCAGGTGTGTTAGCCGTGCCCGATAATTGGCCACACTTTAATGAATGTTTGTTTTCTTTGAAATGGGGTCTGTTTGTGTAGACTACAATGAACATTCGTTTTTTTTAAACAAGTAAAAAAACATGTTAGCTCCATCCTGGTGGCGCAGTAGACTAATTCCATGGATAGAGAACAGAAGATCATAGGTTTGAATCTCACTGACGCCGTGCCACAATAAAAAATAAATGTGTTTGTGTGATTAATGCCTGAGCGAATACATTTCCATGTGTCTAATCTGTGCTTGTGGTTCTAAACAAACCAATCTAGCAGTGTTATTGAAAGTCTTATTGAAACATTCAGTGAAAATGTTAAGGAAGTTATTCCATAAATTCAAAATAACCTTTACATTTTGTTTAAAACATTCACAACATTTAGATAATGTTCTCAAAATGTTATTTAATTACCTTCAAACAACCCATAATTTCTGTTCTAAGAATGATAATAAAACCTAGGAAAACTTTCAGGGAACCAGAGTAAAATGTTCTCAAAATCTCCCTGCAAACTAAAAACGTACCTTCCCAGAACAGGCAAAATGTTCACTTCCGTTATCAGAATGTTTAAAAAACATTCAGTTTTACCGGTCAGGGTAACTTATGGCTTCGTTCCCAGAAGCAATGGTAAACCAAAAACTTACGTTCCCACAACTTCCAAGGAACCAAATTTGCTAGCTGGGATTTCTCCAGAGCCAGTCTATAGTGTGTTGTCTTAGCTCATGGTGGATCCAGGGCGCCAGACGCTAGGTTGCAGACCCAGGTTAGAGGTGCTGAATTTGGGGCGAGGCACTCTGGAGGGCTGCGTGGAGGCGGGGCGAGGTGGGGTGTGGGCCAAAGGGCTCAGATCAGGGGCACTCTTAAACTGACTGTTACCTTGTTGGGGGGCGTGGGGCTGGGAGGGGTAGAGGTTAGGGTTAGGGACATGGACGGAGGAGAAGCTCGGGAGCTGCGGGAGGGGGCCTGTGGGGGCTGGAGTCGGAGGGACCCACTGGGGCTGAGACTGGTAGGGGGGGGTAGAGAGTGATTGGTAGCAGGAAGTGGCTGTTGGTGGAAGAGAAATGACATCAGACCTCCACATCGGTTCTCCTAGTGTGGTCGCTGACCGTGGGATGATGACAGTAGGGGCGGGGCCTGTGGGAGGTGGCGTGGAGAAGCGTTTGACCTCATACGTACGTGGCATCTTGTTTTGGCCCTGGGGAGTCCCGCCCCCGTAGCTGAAGAGGGAGGGGTTTAGCTGATAGGGCTGGCGACTCATGAAGTCCAAAGCCTTGATGCCTTGAGCCTTCTGACCCCCAGGGGCGGCTTTATGCCCCGCTGAACCCCCACCCTGTCCTGCTACCCCCGCCCTCTGGCGCTGGGCCTGGAGAGGGCAGGAGGGGGAGAGGAGGGGGTTGTAGCTGATGGGAGGGGGGGCTCTGCAGCTGGAGGAGAATTTGAATTGAGAGGGGAGGGAGGGTGTGGGAGAGGGCTGGCGGGGGTGGCCGGGACCGGGTTGGGGTGAGGAGGGGGTCTCCACCACATAGCGATCCATCCTGCTCTGCCTACGGGCGAACAGCTGACCCCCCTTCCCTGCTAGCTGGGGCACCTGTGGAGGAGGCTGGGGTTTAGGGGCCACAGGAGGGGGCTTGGAGCCTCTCTGTGCCTGCATGAAGTTACAGGCCTCAGCCCCCAGCTTCAACCAGTCCTCTTCAGGGCCTGACTCACCTCCAGCCTCCCCACTAACTCCTCCACTAGGCCCCATGGGGCCTGGGCCTATCCTGGTCGGTGCGTCCGGGTTTTGGAGCAGCTCCAGCAGGGCTGGGTTTGGAGACACGTCCTTCTTGTTCTCCACAGAAGGACGGAACATGGGCTTCTTGTTGCTGCGACGACGCGCCTCCGCGAGAATGCCTGTTCTGGAGGCGGGGACGGCGATTCGCTGCTCACGGGACGACAATGAATCAGAGGCAGGGGTCTGGGCAGTGGAGGGGGTCACCATGGCAGGGTTTGTCATAGAGACATAGGAGTTGAAGATCAAGGGAGGAGGGGGTTGGGTCTGAGCAAGGGAGGGAATGTAAGGTGTGGCAGAGGAAGGAGAGAAGGGTTGATTAGAAGAAGAAGGAGGAGAGAAGGGCTGGGCATTCATGGCAGAGGATGGATAGACTGGGGCATGAGGAGGAGGAGGGGAGAAAGGTTGACTAGGAGTAGAGAAGTGTTGAATGGGGGCAGGAGGAGGAGAGAAAGGTTGAGGAGCAGTCAAGGAACAGAAGTGTTGGGTGGGTTGAGGAGGATAATGAGAAGGAGAACAGCGGTCAGAAGAAGGAGAGAAGGTGGCAGTATGGACCGAGGGAGAAAGGAAAGGCTGAGAAGGAGTGCGGGTAGGAGAGGATGGAGGAGAGAGAACAAGAGGAGGAGGAGAGAGGATGGATGCAGTAGGTCTAGGGGGGATGTAGAGGGAGGTACTGGAGACCGCTCTCCTGGCCTCGGGCGCCCCTGAAGGGCGAGGGGGGGCGATGGTTACCATGGATACCGCAGCAGTGGGTTTGGAAACCATTGTTAAGCCAGGAGTGGGCTGGACGGGTCGGAAGATGACAGGGGTGGCGGGGGGGCGAGATGGGGCGAGGCCTGAGGTGAAGGGACGTGCCGTGCGGTTATGGATTCCCCCAGGCGGGTTAGGGTTAGTGTTTAGGTCAGGCTGGGGGGGGATCGGGGTGTGAGAGGGGGAAGTCAGAACCACACTGGCCCGACTCATCCCTGCTGAGCCCCCATTGGACAAACTTGCAGTCAGGGAGGTGTTAGTGGCAGAGTT
Organism: Salvelinus namaycush; assembly: GCF_016432855.1. Classification (NCBI taxonomy): domain Eukaryota; kingdom Metazoa; phylum Chordata; class Actinopteri; order Salmoniformes; family Salmonidae; genus Salvelinus; species Salvelinus namaycush. Next base: position 9,295,563 of record NC_052310.1, read on the forward strand.
GTAAGTGACAGGAGTGGCCAATTTCCTTTGCTGCTCATACTGCTCCGTCTCTTTCCCCTGATAGGCTATGTAGTCCAGCCCGGGGCTCTGATAGGCTGGGGCATTCATCCCAGACCCCTGATTGAATGACATGTTCATCTCTGGGCTCTGATAGGCCAAGGAATCATACCCTGAGCTCTGATTAGTTGGTGTTTGGGGCCTTGAGTTATAGGTGAAGGGGCAGGCAGAACTCCTCCTATCCAGCATGTCCAGGTATTCGCTGTCCCAGGTGGGGTCAAAGGTTCCAGCAAAGCCCTCTTCATCCACCTCTGAACCCGAGGGGAATGAACTCCCTTCCTCCTCCTCTCCCTCCGTCTCTCCCCCAGTCTCAGCACCCACCTCCCCCTCCGCGCGGCCGAAACAGGTAAGGGTGTACTTCTTGGCACGCTGGCGTCTCTTCTTGAACATGAGAACTCCTTTGGAGTTGGAGTTTGGAGCGTCGGTGAGCAGGGAGGCGATGGAACGACATTTAGTACGAGCCTCTTTCACCTGCCTGTCTACCACACTCTCTCCTCTCTGCAGCTCTGGTAGACAGGGGGAGGGACGGGAGGAGGGGGGAGGATTGGGGGAGAGAGAAAGAGAGAACAGAGGATTACATAAGTAACTGTAATGAATAAGAATGTTCTGGTTAGAAACATAAAAGCCTGTTTGGGAAAGATTGACAGCATCTGGAATGTCACTCAAATCCATGATGACACCATGATGGGTGACACCTTCAGCCAGTGAGGGGTGGGCAGTGCTCAACCCTGACAGACAGGAGAGTGTGCTGGGGGCTCAAAGCTCTGATTTCCCCCAACTCCCCAGTTGAGCAACGACCAGTTAGTCTGTCTGTCTGTCTGTCTCTGTCTGTCTGTCTGTCTGTCTGTCTGTCTGTCTGTCTGTCTGTCTGTCTGTCTGTCTGTCTGTCTGTCTGTCTGTCTGTCTGTCTGTCTGTCTGTCTGTCTGTCTGTCTGTCTGTCTGTCTGTCTGTATCCATATCCGTGTATGAATTTGGTGTATGAGATGGAGATATTTCAGCCGTTATATAAATGAACTCAGCCCTCAGAAATAGCCTCACACACAAATACTGTTAGCATGACTAACAGCCACACACACACACACACACACACACAAACACACACACACACACATACACCAGTGAAGGGATCAGGGGTTTAGGTGAGGCGTCTACGAGGCTGGTGCATCTACTCAAACAGTGACAGGAATCACAGTCTAACTCAAACCTCACAGCTCATAACGCATCTATCTGGAGAGAAGAATCAGTCCAGGTTTCTCTTATCTAACCACAGATCAGATGACATCAGTCGACATCAGTAACAGAATAAATATACAGGGCAGGAGAGACACACAGCAGCCTTGACTGGCAGAAACACAAAGACAGAGTCGACCAGCAGCAACCAGCAATAGTACCCACCCAGCAATATTACCCACCCAGCAATAGTACCCACCCAGCAATATTACCCAACCAGCAATATTACCCACCCAGCAATATTACCCACCCAGCAATATTACCCACCCAGCAATATTACCCACCCAGCAATATTACCCACCCAGCAATATTACCCAACCAGCAATAGTACCCACCCAGCAATATTACCCACCCAGCAATAGTACCCACCCAGCAATATTACCCACCCAGCAATAGTACCCACCCAGCAATATTACCCAACCAGCAATATTACCCAACCAGCAATATTACCCACCCAGCAATATTACCCAACCAGCAATAGTACCCACCCAGCAATATTACCCACCCAGCAATAGTACCCACCCAGCAATATTACCCACCCAGCAATAGTACCCACCCAGCAATATTACCCAACCAGCAATATTACCCAACCAGCAATATTACCCACCCAGCAATATTACCCAACCAGCAATAGTACCCACCCAGCAATATTACCCACCCAGCAATAGTACCCACCCAGCAATATTACCCAACCAGCAATATTACCCAACCAGCAATATTACCCGACCAGCAATATTACCCAACCAGCAATATTACCCGACCAGAAATATTACCCACCATCACCAAACAGATTTAACTTCTCACTAAAAACACCCAGAACCATCAGCAGAAAACGCCTCCTGTCCAGTAACAGCATCTGACCACACCTTCAGCACCTCCAGTGTGTGTGTGTGTGTGTGTGTGTGTGTGTGTGTGTGTGTGTGTGTGTGTGTGTGTGTGTGTGTGTGTGTGTGTGTGTGTGTGTGTGCGTGTGTGTGTGTGTGTATGACTTACCAGCGTAGATGGTGTGAATAACGGCATGTTCATCAGGGTCCAAACCCGTTGAAGATGTGAAGTTCCTCATGTCTCCAAGTGTGTGTGTTCTCTAACCCTCACACACACATTCTCAGGCAGGTGGAAAGTGACCAGTTGTATTCTAGGTAGGATGACAACTCTCTCTCCTCTCTCTCTCTCCTCTCTTCCTATCCCCCACTCTCCTCTTTTGTGTCACTCTCTTATTCTCTCTCTCTTCTTCTATCCCAAACCAACACATGATGTCATCCCCCTATTCATGTCTGTCTGACAGATGTCTGGACACACACACACACACACACACACACACACACACACACACACACACACACACACACACACACACACACACACACCGAGACACACACACACACCGAGACACACACACACACACACACACACACACACACACACACACACACACACACACACACACACACACACACACACACACACACACACACACACTGTCCATGGGGTTCTCCCCCGTCCTTCACCCACTCAGATCCGCAAAATATTTCCATACAACAACCTTGTAAATGCTCCAGAGTTAGCTGTGTGTGTGTGTGTGTGTGTGTGTGTGTGTGTGTGTGTGTGTGTGTGTGTGTGTGTGTGTGTGTGTGTTTGTGTGTGTGTGTGTGTGTGTGTGTGTGTGTGTGTGTGTGTGTGTGTGTGTGTGTGTGTGTGTGTGCGTGCGTGCGTGCGTGTGTGTGTGTGTGCGTGCGTGCGTGTGTGTGTGTGTGATGTGAGTAAGGGCAGTTCTACTGTACCCTCAGTCAACAGTCACTGTCACTATTGTCTCTATGTCCAAGATGTAACCTCGCCTGAAACCTGAAGACTTGCATTATCTCCTGAAGCTTATGCCAAGGCTTTAGCTCAGCAGGCTAACGCCGTGCCAGGGATCACCATCAGCTGCTATAGTTCAGAATGAGGTAGACAGTTGTGAGGAAAGTTACATCATTCATGAGTTAATAGATTCATGTCGTCATCTAAGCAGGTCAGATACCTATGTCTAACTGCATGGGAAGAATGACATTTTTGACATGGAGTTGAAACCTGATTTACAAATGAATAGGGTATAATTGATCAGGTTAGCCCCCCCCCCCCCCCCCCCCCCCCCATCCCCTCTCCTCTCATCAGCCTGGCATATTCAGCTGTGGGGATCACTAAATGTGAGGTCAGTTGTGTCCGTGTGTCCGTCAAGGCCAGAGGGGAATGCTAGCCGTCCCACCATAAATACACTGGATGAGACCAGGGCTTAGAATACTGACAGGAGAGACAGAAATAGGAGAGGGAGGCTTTGATTCATGAGATAGACAGCAACTGGAAATATCCCCCTCTCTCTAATCAAATCAAACTTTATTTGCCACATGCGCCGAATACAACAAGTGTAGACTTTACCGTGAAATGCTTACATACAAGCCCTTAACCAGACACATTTACTCCCACACACTCACATACACTCCCACACACTCACATACACTCCCACACACTCACAGACACTAACAGACAATCCCACAGGCGTTGCAGAGACAGTTCAAAGCAGCTGAAGAGTTCTCATGTAGGCTGTAGTGTGTATAGTGTATAGTGTGTAGGGTATCTGGTATAGTGTACTCACTGGCTTGCCGGGCCTTTTCCTTGTACGTAGCAGACAGTTCGTCACTGAGTGGGGTCAGCTGGGCGCCCACCATGGGAACCATCTGTGAGCTGGAGCCCAGCATCATGGCTCCTTTAGCCCGCTCTGGAGACACCAGGGGTGAGCAGGCCAGAACCACACACCCCCCTGCCTCCTGGAACCCACTGTCTCCCTCTCCCTCCACCTCTCCTCCCACCACTGGCTCCCCCTGCGCATGGTGTAGGACGGGCCGGGCTGGGTGGGTCCACTCTGGCGGGGCCTGCGGGGGTTGGGGTTGGTAGACCACCTCCCTGCGTGGTACTCCAGGTTGAAACCCCCTTGTTCCCGATCCCGTTGGTTGCTCCCACTGTTGGATCCCACCATTTCCCAGTGTGGGTAGTTGCTCCCAGGTCCCCTGCAGGGAACCCCCCCCATCTGGAGCGCTCTCATACCTTGAGAGAGAGAGAGAGAGGGATTGGGCAGGTCATGGTGATGTCATAGTACAAACCAACAAGGTTGGGGATGATTCTATTTTGTTCTTGTCTCGTACCCGCTTATCTCCGAAGTCTCCTCCTCCTCCTGCTGGCGACCGGGAGAGCGCGCATCCGGAGGTGTGTGTCGCTGGCGGCGGTGTATGTGTGTGTGTGTGTCCGCATCGCTGTCCGTCTCTCCATAATAGGCCTCACTGTCAGGGGGGGAGGTGAGGGTGAAGCAGGCCGGCCCGTCAGTGTGTGTGGCTGTGTGTATCCGACCCGGCAGGACCACAGAGTGGAACCCAGACCTGGAGGCAGAAAGAGAAAGAGATAGCCAGGCTGTGTGTGTCTATGTATGTGTCTGCGTTGCTTATTCTACTGTCTATTTGTATAGGTCTAGTGTATGTGTACAGTGTATCCCCTATATGCATTTAGCAGTGGCGTACCGCCGGGACTAAATCGTGGTTGTACTGAAAAAAAAAGAAAATAAACATTTTGGATGGGGGGGTAATTTGCCAGATGGTAAAACATTTTCAGTGTAAACTAAAATGACTGAAACCAGATGTAAAGTACTTAGGAATTATAATGGAGAAACTAACAATCACTAAAAACTAGACAGTTAGGGAGAATCAAACATTGTAAACATGATTTACTCAGATAGCATAAGAACAAGGCATAAGACATGGCAAAATGTGTAGGATTGCAGGACATTGCAGGACATTGTGTAGAATTGCACTGGTGTGTATGTCCGTATGATCTGACCTCTTGACCCTGAGGTTGAGTCTATGTCTGTATGCTCTGACCTCTTGACCTTGAGGTTGTGTGTATGTCCGTATGATCTGACCTCTTGACCCTGAGGTTGAGTGTATCTGTATGCTGTGACCTCTTGACCCTGAGGTTGAGTGTATGCCTGTATGCTCTGACCTCTTGACCCTGAGGTTGAGAGTGTGTCGATGGGAGTCGATGAGCATCATCGCCTGAGCGTGGTTGAGCTCTGCACACACATGGTCGCCGATGGCAACCAACTCATCCTCCTCCCTCAGGTCGGCCCTGCACGCCTTACTACGCCGTCGCACCTGCAACACACAACACACATTAACATACACACGCACAGCCTCAATGCAGCAGCATGGAATCCAAGACCCCTTCAGACCCCTGAGAGGTGGGAGAAGTGTCATAGAGCCACTAGGGGGAGACAAAACCTGAACAACTCAATTCTGAGGTTTAAATGTTTTACATTTTAGTCATTTAGCAGATGCTCTTATCCAGAGCAACTTACAGTTGATGCATTCATCTTAAGATAGCGAGGTGAGACAACAACACATCACAGTCATAGTAAGTACATTTACCCTCAATAAAGTAGCTATCAACAAAGTCAGTGCTAGTAGGGAAAGACCAGCGCAAGTTTCTATTTATGTTATGAGGACATCATCTCTCTAGGGCTATGGAGGGGAGGGGGGAGTCTGAAGGGCGGTACAAACTAGGCAATGATGTCATGAAGTTATCCATCACTGAATAGGGTGGAGGGGTGGAAGCAAAGCCCTATACATACATGGATCTGTCAGAAAGCATGGGAGATAGGTGGGAGAGAGAGAGAGAGAGAGAGAGAGAGAGAGAGAGAGAGAGAGAGAGAGAGAGAGAGAGAGAGAGAGAGAGAGAGAGAGAGAGAGAGAGAGAGAGAGAGAGAGAGAGAGGGGGGGTGAAGAGATATAAAGGGGGAGAGAGAGGGGAGGGGTGGAGAGAAAGGGGAGAGAGAGAGAAATAGGCAGGATGGAGAGAGGGGGTGAAGAGATATAAAGGGGGAGAGAGAAAGAGAGAGCTTGAGGGAAAGAAAGAAAGAACAGTGGACAGATGACACATAGCAGAATCATTTCATGCTGAACAGCAGAACATCTCAAATATAAGACTCTCAAACCAACCACACACAAACACAGTTTGTTCTTCAAATGTAGGTCCCCTGTCGAGAGAACACATAATCTGCTACCTCACAGACTAACCATTAAGCCGCCCTTACCCCATTGAGACACACACACATGCCCAGCCACTGTGGGAAGACGCAGTTAGGGGGGGGGGGGGGGGGGGGGGGGGGGTATTAGACAGCTGCCTCCCCCCATACACACAGTGGGCAGAGGGCATGCCTCACATTCACCATGTGTTGCCCATACACCCCAAAATAAACCCCAGCTGGAGAACCAGCCACATTCCTAGACAAACCCATAGTCAGAGCAGCTAACCAGGGATGTAGCCTTTTACACACTTTATATGGTGAGTAATGTGTACCTGTTAGGCTAAATTAGCCTGGTTAGCATTAGCATGTACATTACCCGCCGTTTTTCCCCTCTACCGGTCGGCACCAGAGACTGTGTGTGTGATTATGTGGAGGGCATACATGCCTCAGATAAGCCCAGCTGGGAGTAGAAAGGTCCGCAGGATCAGAATAGCTCATTTAAGAGGAGCTGGAGCAGGCCATGGAAAAATGGCCTCTCTCTCTCTCACACACACACACACACACACACACACACACACACACACACACACACGGTCTTGTACAACTAACCTTGTGGGGACACACAATTCAGTCCCATTCAAAATACTATTTTTCCTAACCCCTAACCCTAAACCTAACCCTAACCCATGCCCTTACCCAAGTCCTAACCCTAACATTAACCATAACCTTAACCCTAACCTTAACCCGAAAGCCTTAGGGGAAGTTAGCATTGGGACTAACAACACTTCTGGTCCCCACAAGTATAGTTAAACACATGCGCACACACACACACTAACTACAGATAAAAGAAGAGGTGACTTTGTCTGGCAATGGCGATAGAACAGTTATATCGGTGGAGGGCCTTTGTGTTATAGTCTTCTCACTCAGTTACCCCAGGGGTGACCAAAATAGGATAAAATAGAATAGAATAGGAAGAATAGAATAGAATAGAAGAGAATAGAAGAGCATATAATAAAACAAAATAGACTAGAATAGAAGAGAATATAATTAAATTGACTATAATAGAAGATAGAATAGAAGAGAATAGGAGAAAATATAATATAGAAGAGAATAGAAGCGAATAGAAGAGAATAGAAGAGGATAGAATAGAAGAGAATAGAATATAATAGAAGAGGATAGAAGAGAATAGAATAGAAGAGAATAGAAGAGGATAGAAGAGAATAGAAAAGGATGGAATAGAATAAAACAGACTAGAAGAGAAGAGACTAGAAGAGAAGATAATATAATAGAAGAGAAGAGAATAGAATAGAAGATAATATAATATAGTAGAAGAGAATAGAAGCGAATAGAAGAGAATTTAATAGAAGAGGATAGAATAGAAGAGAAGAGAATTTGATAGAGTAGAAGAGAATATAATAAAATAGACTAGAATAGAAGCAAATATAAGATAATAGAATAGAAGAGAATAGAATAGAATAGAAGAGAAGAGAATAGAATAAAAGAGACTAGAATAGAAGAGAAGAGAATAGAGGAGGACAGAATAGAAGAGAAGATAAGAGGATAGAGTAGAAGAGAATAGAATAAAAAAGACTAGAATAGAAGAGAATATCATAGAAGAGAATATAATAGAAGAGAATAGAAGAGAAGAGGGTAGAGTAGAATAGAATAGAATAGAAGAGAAAATAATAGAAGAGAATAGAAGAGAAGGGGATAGAGTAGAATAGAATAGAAGAGAAGAGAAGAGAATCGAAGAGGATAGAGTGGAAGAGAATAGAATAGAAGAGAATATAATAGAAGAGATGACAATAGAAGAGTATAGAAGAGAAGAGAAGAGAATCGAAGAGGATAAAGTAGAAGAGAAGAGAAAATAATAGAAGAGAATATAATAGAATAGAAGATAAGAGGTTAGAGTAGAATAGAAGAGAAGAGAAGAGGATAGAGTAGAATAGAATAGAATAGAAGAGAAGAGAATATAATAGAAGAGAATAGAAGAGAAGGGGATAGAGTAGAATAGAATAGAAGAGAAGAGAATCGAATAGGATAGAGTGGAAGAGAATAGAATAGAAGAGAATATAATAGAAGAGATGACAATAGAAGAGTATAGAAGAGAAGTGAAGAGAAGAGAAGAGAATCGAAGAGGATAAAGTAGAAGAGAAGAGAAAATAATAGAAGAGAATATAATAGAATAGAAGATAAGAGGATAGAGTAGAAGAGAATAGAATAGAAGAGAATATAATATAATATAATAGAAGAGAAGAGAAGAGAATCGAAGAGGATAAAGTAGAAGAGGAGAATAGAATAGATGAGAATATAATAGAAGAGAAGAGGATAGAAAAGAAGAGAAGAGAATCGAAGAGGATAAAGTAGAAGAGAAGAGAATAGAATAGAAGAGAATCAAAGAGGATAAAGTAGAAGAGAAGATAATAGAATAGAAGAGAATATAATAGAAGAGAATATTATAGAAGAGAAGAACATAGAAGAGAATAGAAGAGAAGTGAAGAGAAGAGAATAGAAGAGAATATAATAGAAGAGAATAAATAGAATAAAAGAGACTAGAATAGAATATAATAGAAGAGAATATAATAGAAGAGAAGAGGATAGAGTAGAATAGAAGAGAAGAGAAGAGAAGAAAATAGAAGAGAAGAGAATAGAAGAGAAGAGAAAAGAAGAGAATAGAATAAAAGAGACTAGAATAGAAGAGAATATAATAGAAGAGAATAGAAGATAAGAGGATAGAGTAGAATAGAAGAGAAGAGGTAGAAGAGAATAGAATTAAAGAGACTAGACTAGAAGATAAGAGAAGAGAATATAATAGAAGAGAAGAGAATAGGATAGAGTAGAAGTGAAGAGAACAGAAGAGAAGAGAATCAAAGAGGATAGAAGAGAAGAGAAGAGAATAGAAGCGAATAGAAGAGAATAGAAGAAAATAGAATATAGTAGAAGAGAATAGAATAGCACACATGCGACGGGCTGGTAGTTCAGTGTCAGCTGCAGAGGAGTTTGGGGGTTAAAAGGTTCACGGGTATCTCGGCAATAATATAATATATGCCATTTAGCCGATGCTTTTTTCCAAAGCGACTTACAGTCATGCATGCATATAATTTATGTATAAGTGGTCCCGGGAATCAAGCCCACTACCCTGGTGTCACAAGCACAAGCAACTGAGCTACAAGGATAATCTTGATGGAGATCTTGATGCCAACAACATTGATCCATCAGCCCTGAGATTTGGAGTTGTGAATGATCCATTTCTCTAACCCAGTACTAACATCTACGCCAAGTTGAGAGAGGTCACATTTTTATTTTACCTTTATTTAAGTAGGCAAGTCAGTTAAGAACAAATTCTTATTTATGATGATGGCCAACCCCGGCCAAACTCTAAGGACGCTGGGCCAATTGTGCACTGCCTTATGGGACTTCCAATCAAGGCCGGCTGTGATACAGAGGGGAATCTAACCAGGGACTGTAGTGACTCCTCTAGCACTGAGATACAGTGCCTTAGACCGCTGTGCCACGCGGGAGCCCTACATGCAGCCCAGATTTCTACAATATATTTTCTGATTAGATTAAATGCATTCTGCCATGTCAACACCAGCGTGTCTCTGTGAGTGTGTGTCCACTTAGAGAGCATGCCGTCAATTCCTCTGCTCTTAAGGTGGTTTTATCTTGTCTTAACGGTATACTACACTGAGAGAGACAACATACTGTAATAATTCCTATCACACACACACACACACACACACACACACACACACACACACACACACACACACACACACACACACACACACACACACACACACACACACACACACACACACACACACACACACACGTTGTACCTTGGCCACCTGTAGTGGTGTTTGGTGCTCTGCTCCTCCTTGCAGTCTGAAGCCCCATGGAGCCCCTCCTGAGAGAGTGACCACCACCTCCTCTGCTACCATCACTACTCAGTAACACACACGCTGAATCACACTGCACACGGAGTGTATGTCTCTCTGCTTCTTCCAACTGCTCTGTGTATGTGTACTGTCTCACTGGTCTGACATGCTTCCTCTGTGACCCAGCCCACTTACTCCACCCAGAGAGAGGGGGGGTTTAGAAGGAAGGGGGTAGGGCGAGAGAGAAAGAGAGAGAGAGAGAGAGAGAGAGAGAGAGAGAGAGAGAGAGAGAGAGAGAGAGAGAGAGAGAGAGAGAGAGAGAGAGAGAGAGAGAGAGAAAGAGAGAGAGAGAGAGATGGGGAGGGGGACTGGTTTCCGTCTGCTAATAGTGGAATGCTGTGTCGGCTGGAAGGGGGCAAGAGAGTGTGTGTTTGTGTGTGTGTGTGTGTGTGTGTGTGTGTGTGTGTGTGTGTGTGTGTGTGTGTGTGTGTGTGTGTGTGTGTGTGTGTGTGTGTGTGTGTGTGTGTGTGTATGTGTGTGTGTTTTATATCCACCACACGTGTCATGACACTCTGCAGCTCCAGCCAGGGATGCTGATAGATCCTCCCAAAATAACCCTCTGGCCCCCTCGCACACCGCCCTGACCACCAATCCAGCCCTCTCCAAGGCTTTGTCTCAAACTGCCGCAAGAGGAGAAGGGAGAGGAGAGGGAGGGGGAGAGGGATAGGAGAGGGGGGAGGGGAGGGGAGGGAAAGAGGGAGTGGGAGAGGAGAGGGAGGGGGAGAGGGAGAGGAGAGGGAGAGGAGAAGGGAGAGGGAGGGAGAGGGAGGGGGGATAGGAGAGTTGGGGAGAGGTTTGGAAGAGGGAGTGGGAAAGGAGAGGAGAGGAGAGGGAGGGGGAGAGGAAGAGGAGAGGGAGAGGGCGAGGGAGCGGGAGAGGAGAAGGAGAGGGAGAGGGAGAGGAGAAGGAGAGGGAGGGGGAGAGGAAGAGGAGAGGGGAAGGGGGGGGAGAGGGAGAGGAGAGGGAGTGGGAGAAGGAGGGAGGGAGGGAGGGAGGGAGGGAGGGAGGGAGGGAGGGAGGGAGGGAGGGAGGGAGGGAGGGAGGGAGGGAGGGAGGGAGGGAGGGAGGGAGGGATATTTTTAAGAGCATATTCCTACTTATTGTGATTCACATTCACAGAGTGAGCTAACACCACCCTGTCACAGCGGGTCAGTGTTGCTTTGGGGAGCTATTAGACTGCTTCCATGATAACACCAGAGAGTTGTATCTTCTACTAACGGTGCTTTTCCATTGAGACTTTTCCCGCCAGTGTTTTATGTTGATGTGTAAGCTCCAGTGTTACTGTTTTTCCATCAGGAGTTTGACATGAAGTGAGCAGGGGTGAGCAGAATCAACAACCTCTGCATCATGAAAGACTGTTGCTTTGTGAGGTGTTAAAGTTCACAGTTAGTCATTGTTGTGTAAATGAAAGGTTAAAAGTATTCAGGGTCTTGCCTTGGCACAAAGTCTGCCGGACCCATGGCCCAGCGAGACATGGGTGCCGGTCCGTGTAGATGAAACAGAAAAGTCTGAGCCTTTTGGATTAAACACTGGGAGAAATCCTCAATGGAAATGCGGCACATGTGATACCAGCTTTGGAAATACAGTGCTGTTCATATTTATTACTGTCACGTCCGCAACCCGCAATCGTTCTATTATTTCATGACGGAATCACTTTTTCAGTTTGATTGTACAATATCTAGAATACTACACACTTTTTGGTCTGAAATAATTATAGTTCTGTATTTTCTGTTTTACATGAATTGCTTGTCTCTGTTAAAGTCCATCCGAGCAGTGATTCAAATCTATTGCGACAGTAAGACATCAGTGTCCGCACACAGCTTCTCTTCCTCCGTCAGGCTCGTTCCTGACCTCCACAAGCTACAAGAACACAAATTTGATTTTACAGTAAAAACCGGGTAAAAGTCTAAAAGAAAAATCCTGAAAAGATGATGAGCAACAATTTTCTCTGTGGTCAAAGGGCTTAGACGTTTCTTCAGCTGTCCTCCTGTGCAGTTCTACTAGTAATGTGACAGAGGGCAGTGTAGCTCAGACGAGGAGTTGACTGTTGAGCACTGCCTCTCCTGTAGTCACGCTTCCATCAGAGTGCTTGTCACACTTGGTCCTCAGCTGATGTCCAGCTCACTCAATCAGCACCATGTCTTGACTCTGCCTGTGAGGCAGTGGTGTAAAGTACTTAAGTTAAAATACTTGAAAGTACTAATTAAGTCGTTTTTTGGGGTGTCTGTACTTTACTTTACTTTTTTTTATCTTTGACAGCTTTTACTTTTACTTCACTACATTCCTAAAGAAAATTGTACTTTTTACTCCATACATTTTCCTTGACACCCAAAAGTACTAGTTGCATTTTGAATGCTTAGCCGGACGGGAAAATGGTTAAATTCACGCACTCATCAAGAGAACATCCCTGGTCATCTACAGCCTCTGATCTGATAGACTCACTAAACAGAGAACATCCCTGGTCATCTACAGCCTCTGATCTGATAGACTCACTAAACAGAGAACATCCCTGGTCATCTACAGCCTCTGATCTGATAGACTCACTAAACAGAGAACATCCCTGGTCATCTACAGCCTCTGATCTGATAGACTCACTAAACAGAGAACATCCCTGGTCATCTACAGCCTCTGATCTGATAGACTCACTAAACAGAGAACATCCCTGGTTATCTACAGCCTCTGATCTGATAGACTCACTAAACAGAGAACATCCCTGGTCATCTACAGCCTCTGATCTGATAGACTCACTAAACACAAATGCTTTGTTTGTAAATTATGTCTGAGTGTTGGAGTGTGCCTCTGCCTATCCTTAAATAAAAAAATAACAATAAAGAAACTGTGCCCTCTGGTTTGCTTAATATAAGGAATTTTTATGTATTTATAATTGTACTTTTGATACTTAAGTATATTTTAGTAATTACATTTACTTTTGATACTTAAAACCAAATACTTTTAGACTTTAATCAAGTAATATTTTAATGTGTGACTTTCACTTTTACTTGAGTCATTTTCATTGGTCACCGCCTTTCAAAGTGTGTTGCCTTATGGGGAGAGGAAAAATGACGATTACACCTACATGTCGACTGCATGAACTTTCCATTAACCATGTAATCAAAGGTAATGCTGTTTTTTTTAATGAAGTCGCCTTCAATGTTCTGTTACGCACGCCTCTATAAAGAGGGAACGCAACTCCCTGCTACAACTCAACTCCCCGTGAAGTGAAAGAGGTATGGACTGTAGGTGCGAATAAGGATGACAAAAGTCAGAATTTACCGTTTACTAGGATTTATTTCCTACACGGTAATATGGGGAAAAGGGGCTGGACGGAACCAAAGCAAAGAAAGTAAATATCAAAGCTCCCCCTCTCCTATCTAACCTGCCTACCCACTTAACTTACCTAACTTAGCACCACCTGGTGCCCTAACCAAAATACAGGGGGTGGTCCGCCCAGGTCTTACCTAGTGTGCCTAGACAGTGAATATACTACGGGTATATGTATGCCCTCGGGCCTCTTGCCTAAGCACTCCCTAAGTGCCTTCCCCTTCCCCCCTGGGAACAAATGAAACAGAACAACAATTTCAAAAACACTTTACAACAAAACTGAGTAAATTAACTCAGGCCACTAAAGAAACTTTGACAAAGCAACAAACACAGAACATATCAAAGCTGCTACCAACAACAACTAACACATTACATACCACACTTTCTGTTAAAACTTCTTGGGGATAGGGGGCAGAGTTTTCACATATGGAAAAATAGCGTGCACAATTTCAACTTCGTCCTACTCATCCCCAGAATATAAGATATGCATATTATTAGTATATTTGGATAGAAAACACTCTGAAGTTTCTAAAACTGTTGGAATCATATCTGTAAGTATAACAGAACTTATATAGCAGTCAAAACCCTGAGGACCAACTTTTTTTTTTTTAAGTCACTGTGTGTTCAATGGATTATCATGGGCAAACCAGAATTCTAATCACTACCCACGCAGTTTCTACTGCTTCCACTGGATGTCGCCATTGTATAGAAAATGGTTAAGATTTTTCATTAGAGAACTGAGAAAGATATTGACCCGGAAGTGGAGTGACGTCTTGTATTTATGTTTGAGAGTTGAGCAAGACTTGAAAAGTACCGTGAGTTTGTTGATATCCTTTATTGAAAACAGATTGACCCGTCTTCAATTTGATCGATTATTAACGTTTACAAATACCTACAGTTGTATTACAAAAGTACTTTGAAATGTTTTGGCAAAGTTTAGAGGTAATTTTTTTAGATATTTTGTCGTGACTGTGCAAATTGGACGATGCTTTTTCTGGTACAACGGCGCCAAATAAATGGACAATTTGGATATATATGGACGGAATTAATCGAACAAAAGGACCATTTGTGATGTTTATGGGACATATTGGAGTGCCAACAAAAGAATCTCGTCAAAGGTAATGCATGTTTTATATTTTATATTAGCGTTTTGAGTAGCGCATGCATGGTTGAAATAGGCTACACTCTCTTGTTTACATTGGGCTATCATCAGATAATAGCATCTTATGCTTTCGCCGAAAAGCCTTTTTGAAATCTGACATGTTGGCTGGATTCACAACGAGTGTAGCTTTAATTTGGTATCTTATATGTGTGATTTAATCAAGTTTAATTTTATATAATTTTTTTGAATCTGGCGCTCTACATTTTAACATGGCTGTTGGGACGCAAGCGTCCCACCTATCCCAGAGAGGTACAACCAACACTATATCACAATCTAATTCTCCAGCAAAAAAAATCTCTCTCTCTCTAATCTTTCTCATGATCTTCCTTCTTCTGAACAGAACACTGGCTTTTATATCTTCTGGTGGCAATGGTGATTAGAGTCAGCTGCTTCTTGACGAGGGGGCGGAGTCAGCTCCAATCATCAATTAGCCTGGTGTCGACCAATCAGCTGGTTGGGGAGGCTTCCAGGAAGCCATCTCCTGAAACACACACACTCAAATACAACATAGAAACTGGGGAACGTAACAATTTGCTTCTCCCCAACGCTTAGCCATCACCTGGCTAGTTGGAGGCATTATAGCTTTAGAATTGGGGCAATGTTGGTTCCCGTTTCAGTCCTGTCTTTGGTCATGTTCGTGTGGGTCAACCCCCCCCCAAAAAAACACCACAAAGATTGGTTGAAACAAGCGAACGTGACCAAAGATGTGACTGAAACAGGAACAAACTTTGCCCCAAAGTTTATGTTTGGGACCTCTCTGTAACCAATGAATTGCACACACTTACGTGTAATATTGGGGTATAGAAAAGTTTGTTTGACATTTATAAATAAAAACTTTTATAAATAATAGCAGCTGTGTTGCCATGCTGATCTGAGCCTTGCTGTTTGAAAACCACAACAATGCCCGACGTTCGGCTGTCACAGATGCACCTCATCAACTTTCTTCTACCGTCGGCTTCGTTAGCCTTACTACTCGAACATCGAACACACCCATTGACTGGCATCGCCCACCCTCAGGAGGTAGTTGTGTACAGGGCGGGGCTGATCATTGTCATTCAGAATATAGACTATCCTCTCAGTGCTCTGCTTCAAGCCCTCCAGTACCTGACACATCTCAGCTCCATAGATGGTGTTGCCTACAGGAGGAGAGGATCTGAGTTCTGATTGACAATGTGTAGAAAAATCTGAGTTCCCAGTTGTCTTGAATGCACCAGTAGCCACAGTCTTGTCACCTTCTGGTGCCTGTTAGTAAGATTGAATAGGACTGTTTGCAAAGGCATTGCAAAGAGGTAGTGTAGGTTGAAGTCATCATTAGTGGGACTTTTGTCTTTGAGTGTAGTGGACTATGTTTATTTTTTACCCAGTCACAACAAATGTTATGTGATGTTGCTGAATGTGTTCTCTGCATGAAAAACAGTTTTGATTCGTGTGACATCATTGTAGTGTGTGTGGTCAGGGATCTTAGATGGGGTGACCCACTGAAAATCATGGAAAATGTTGGGGGAGGTTCCTTGTTCCTTGTCAATCCTTGGCTTATTGGTGAAATCAGCAATAAGACAATATCTTCTTTAATTAAGTAAATCAATTTAACCTTTATTAATGCAATTGCAGACAGAAGTTGACAATGGAAACAGTGCGTATGTTTCAGAGTAAGTTCTGCAAAATAAAACAGGTCAAAGTTGCTTTAATATGCTTGCAGTCAACCCCTAGTGATGTAACTGCCTACGTCAACACCTTCTACTCATGAGACCAAGCCCATGCATATACAGTTATACAAACGTGCAGGAGAAAACAATAGTCCAGTGTTTTCTGAGGGCTCAGCAGTAATTTTCCATTCCCGTGTGGCTTACAGTGGTATGTCTGACTTGTCTCATCTATTTACTCACCTGTAGGGTTCTGTGTCTATGTATCTCTTTTAGCCTTGAGGCTCTTTCTCACAGACACCCGGTTTTGACTGCAATAACTCACACATCTCTCAGACCGTTTCTTATAAGAAGCAGAGACTAGAAAAGAACTGTGGAACAATATTAAACCTTATAATGCATATATATATATATTGCTAATCTGTAGTCCAGGACCCTATAGATGTAGTGAGGGAGGGTCTTATAGCACTTCACCTTCTATTAATACAACATAAACATAATCAAATTATTATAATACATCAATCATTTGGTACAGGACCTATCATCAAGGAAATTAAAAAAGGGTTGCATGGAAGAATACAAAAAAATAGTTGATTTCTGGCAATACAAATAAAATATCACAAAACACACTCAGGTTTGATGCATATTTTGGAAGTTAACTAACACACAAAAAAAGGTGACCCCCATCAAGGTGACCCCCATCAAAAACCACAGCACATATGAAACAACGCATTTGAATTATAAGGCTGTCATTCGGTCAATGAACTTAGTCACTGTCACTAGCCAGATACAAACTGGTTACTCTACCATGCACAATAGAGGCTGCTGCCCTATGTACATAGACATGGAATCACTGGTCACTTTAATAATGTTTACATACTGTTTAACCCACTTCACATGTATATACTCTATTCCAGTCAAGGCCTATTCTATTTAACTATTGCTGTACATATACTATTCTTCAGATATACTACATATTCTATCCATACAGTGCATTTGGAAGATTTTCAGACCCCTTGACTTTTTCCACATTTTGTTACGTTACAGCCTGATTCTAAAAATGATTACAAAAAACATTTTTCATCAATCTACACACAACACCCCATAATGACAAAGTGAAAACAAGTTTTTAGAAATGTTTGCTAATTTATTAATAACAAAAAACAAAACACCTTATTTACAAAAGTATTCAGACCCTTTGCTATGAGACTCGAAATTGAGCTCAGGTGCATCCTGTTTCCATTGATCATCCTTGATGTTTCTACATCTTGATTGGAGTCCACCTGTGGTAAATTCAATTGATTGGACATGATTTGGAAAGGCACACGCCTGTCTATATAAGGTCCCACAGTTGACAGTGCATGTCTGAAGGATCTGAATACTTATGTAAATAAGGTATTTCTGTTTTTATTTTAATACATTTGCAAAAATTCCTAAAAGCCTGTTTTCACTTTGTCATTATGAGGTATTGTGTGTAGATTGATGAGGATTTTTCATTTGAGAATAAGGCTAACGTAATAAAATGTGGAAAAAGTCAAGGGGTCTGAATACTTTCTAAATGCACCGTACATACTGTATATTTATACTCCGGACTCCGATATTGCTCGTCCTAATATTTCCATATTTCTTAATTATATTATTTTACTTTTTAGATTTGTGTGTATTGTTAGATATTACTGCACTGTTGGAGCTAGGAAAACAAGCATTTCACTACACCTGCAATAACATCTGCTAAATACAGTGGCAAAAAAAGTATGTATAAATTGGTCATCAAATGTAGATGTGATCTTCATCTAAGTCACAACAATAGACAAACATAGTGTGCTTAAACAAATAACACACAAATTATTGTATTTTTCTTGTCTACATTGAATACATAATTGAAACATTCAAAGTGTAGGTTGGAAAAAATATGTAAACCCCTAGGCTAATGACTTCTCCAAAAGCTAATTGAAGTCAGGAGTCAGCTAACCTGGAGTCCAATCAATGAGACGAGATTGGAAATGTTGGTTAGAGCTGCCTTGCCCTATAAAAAACACTCACAAAATGTGAGTTTGCTATTCACAAGAAGCATTGCCTGATGTGAACCATGCCTCGAACAAAAGAGATCTCAGAAGACCTAAGATTAAGAATTGTTGACTTGCATGAAGCTGGAAAGGGTTACAAAAGTATCTCTAAAAGACTTGATGTTCATCAGTCCACGGTAAGACAAGTTGTCTATAAATGGAGAAAGTTCAGCACTGTTGCTACTCTCCCTAGGAGTGGCCGTCCTGCAAAAATGACTGCAAGAGCACAGTGCAGAATGCTCAATGTGGTTAAGGAGAATCTTAGAGTGTCAGCTAAAGACTTACAGAAATCTATGGAACATGCTAACATCTCTGTTGAAAACACCCTATAAGAATGGCATTCATGGGAGGACACCACGGAAGATGCCCCTGCTGTCCAAAAACGTTTGCAAAAGTGCACCTAGATGTTCCACAGCTCTACTGGCAAAATATTCTGTGGACAGATGAAACTACAGTTGAGTTGTTTGGAAGGAACACACAACACTACGTGTGGAAAATAAACTGCACAGTACACCAACATCAAAACCTCATCCCAACTGTAAAGTATGGTGGAGGGAGCATCATGGTTTGGGGCTGCTTTGCTGCCTCAGGGCCTGGACAGCTTGCTATCATCAACGGAAAAAGAAATTCCCAAGTTAATCAAGACATTTGGCAGGAGAATTTTAGGCTATCTTTCCCCCAATTGAAGCTCAACAGAAGTTGGGTGATGCAACAGGACAATGACCCAAAACACATAAGTAAATCAACAACAGAATGGCTTCAACAGAAGAAAATACCACTTCTGGAGTGGCCCAGTCAGAGTCCTGACCTCAACCCGATTGAGATGCTGTGGCATGACCTCAAGAGAGCGGTTCACACCAGACATCCCAAGAATATTGTTGAACTGAAACAGTTTTGTAAAGAGGAATGGTCCAAAATTCCTCCTGACCGTTGTGCAGGTCTGATACGCAACTACAGGAAACATTTGGTTGAGGTTATTGCTGCCAAAGGAGGGTCAACCAGTTCTAAATCATACTTTCCCACCCTGCACGGTGTGTTCAATAAAGACATGAAAACATATAATTGTTTGTGTTAGTTTAAGCAGACTGTCTATTGTTGTGACCTAGATGAAGATCAGATCACATTTTTGACCAACTTATGCAGAAATCCAGGTATTTCCAAAGGGTTCACATACTTTTTCTTGCCACTGTATGTGCATGCAACAAATAACATTTGATTTAATAATTCAACAATCTAGCTTTTGATGTTAAAAGTAATAGTTATTTGTAGTATTTTGAAATATAATAACCATTCATGTAAACAGCATTTATATTTTGTGAAAATCTAATTTATAGTACTGTCCCACTTTACTTTAGTGGTGTTTCTGCTTACTTTAGGGATCTCTTCTGCTATAAAAACACTCAAAATAAACCTTCAACCGCTCCCCAACCACTCCCCAACCGCTCCCCAACCGCTCCCCAACCGTTCCCCAACCGTTCCCCAACCGCTCCCCAACCGTTCCCCAACCGCTCCCCAACCGTTCCCCAACCGTTCCCCAACCGCTCCCCAACCGTTCCCCAACCGTTCCCCAACCGCTCCCCAACCTCTCCCCAACCGCTCCCCAACCGCTCCCCAACCACTCCCCAACCGTTCCCCAACCGCTTCCCAACCGCTCCCCAACCGCTCCCCAACCGCTCCCCAACCGCTCCCCAACCGCTCCCCAACCGCTCCCCAACTGCTCCCCAACCGCTCCCCAACCGCTCCCCAACCGTTCCCCAACCGCTCCCCAACCGCTCCCCAACCACTCCCCAACCGTTCCCCAACCGTTCCCCAACCGCTCCCCAACCGTTCCCCAACCGCTCCCCAACCGTTCCCCAACCTCTCCCCAACCGCTCCCTAACTGCTCCCCAACCACTTTCCTTCTTCATTTTCTCAGCTTCACTTTCAACAGCGAACCCACACTGTAAAAAATGTCCTGGAATGTTTACAGTAAATTACTGGCAGCACAGTAGCCAGTAAATTACTGTAGATATACAGGACCTTTACTGTAACATACATTTACAGCATATTACTGGAACAGCTGACTACAGTAACATGCTGTATTTCTAGAAGGTACAGTGCATTACTAGAACCACAGTGGTTAGTAAACTGGTGCCAACAAAAAGCTAGTGCCAACAACAGGCAGTATTTATGTTACATTTATTTGATCTTTTTAATATTTTCAATACCTATTTGTATTTCATTGGCCTGAACTATAATTCATGTAGCATATTTTTTAAGAGTTTAATTAGAATACATGTATTTTGTATTTTCTAATACAAATATATACTTGCAAGTAGCCCACTTAACTAAAACACAACGCATAGTGCCCTTAGTTGTCACACCCTGATCTGTTTCACCTGTCTTTGTGCTTGTGCCCCCCCCCCCCCCCCCCCTCCAGGTGTTGCTCATCTTCCTCATTATCCCCAGTGTATTTATACCTGTGTTCTCTGTTTGTCTGTTGCTAGTTTGTCTGGTCTTACCAGCGTGTTTTCCCGTCTCCCTGCTTTCTCAAATTCTGTTTCCCCGGTTCTGACCATTCTGCCTGCCCTGACCCCAAGCCTGCCTGCTGTTCTGTACCTGCCTGACTCTGACCCGTTTACGAACCTCTGCCTGTCCTGAGCCTGCCTGCTGTTCTGTACCTTATTGACTCTGCCCTGGATTATGGACCGCTGCCTGCCTTTGACCTGTCTTTTGCCTGCCCCCTGTTTGGGTCAATAAACATCTGTGACTCTAGCTGTCTGCATCTGAGTCTTATCCTGAGTACTGATATTAGCTGTGGTATATTGGCTATATTGTATCACAAACCCAGAGGTACCTTATTGCTATTATAAACTATTTTCCAGTGTAATTAGAACAGTAAAAATAAATATTTTGTCCTACCGATGGTATGCGGTCTGATACCACGGCTTTCAGCCAATCAGCATCCAGGGCTCTAACCACCCAGTTTAGATTTCATTTACCTTAGTTTAATACACTAACTAAATAACTCTGGAGAGTTGCATCTGCTAAAGGACTGAAATTTAAATGTAAAAATGAACACTTGCAAAGCATACTGCTGTGTATGATACTAATGACCTCTGCCTCCAAACAAGACCAAATTTGATCAAAATACAGGACATGCTTAATATTTACCCATTAAAGGTTTAACACCCGCTATCACTCTGATCTGTCCTCTATATACATTCAATTGATAGAGCACTATTACCACATATCAGTAAAATTCAAATCAAATCAAATGTTATTTGTCACATGCGCCAAATACAGCAGGTGTAGACCTTACAGTGAAATGCTTACTTACAAGCCCTTAACCAACAATGCTTTAAGAAGTTAAGAAGAAAGTGCTTTGTTTCTGGCCATTTTGAGCCTGTAGTTGAACCCACAAATGCTGATGCTCCAGATACTCAACTAGTCTAAAGAAGGCCAGTTTTATTGCTTCTTTAATCAGAACAACAGTTTTCAGCTGTGCTAACATAATTGCAAAAGGGTTTTCTAATGATCAATTAGCCTTTTAAAATTATAAACTTGGATTAGCTAACACAACGTGCCATTGGAACACAATAGTTATGGTTGCTGATAATGGGCCTCTGTACGCCTATGTAGATATTACATTAAAAATCTGCCGTTTCCAGCTACAATATTAGTCATTTACAACATTAACAATGTATACACTGTATTTCTGATCAATTTTATGTCATTTTAATGGACCAAAAAAAATGGCTTTTCATTCAAAAACAAGGACATTTCTAAGTGACCCCAAACTTTTGAACGGTAGTGTACATGTAGGTAGAGATAAAGTGGCCAGCATTCTGGTGGTACAGCATTAAAGTGGTACAACATTCTCACTAACAGGTGCAACAAATATAGACACTTCCAGAGCAAGACTGGAAATATGGTAATGAGCCAGCGATTCTTTCCCATACCACAAAATGTGTCCACAATGCACCATAATTTACAGAATGCTGAAGTAAATACACAGCAAAACAAACATTATTGTTAAATTGTATGTTAATAAAATTACAGCAATTGCTCACAGTGAATATGTAATTATATATTACAGCATACCAATCAATATTTGATGTTTTATATTACTTGCACTTGTAATGGCTCTGCAACTGGATCCTGTACTTCCTGACGGGCCAACCCTAAGTGGTGAGAGTAGGCAACATCACCTCCGCCACGCTGACCCTCAACACGGGGGCCCCACAGGGGTATGTGCTTAGTCCCCCCCTGTACTCTGTTCACCCACGACTGTGCATGCATGAGTCCAAAACCATCATCAAGTTTTCTGACGACACGATGGTGATGAGACCACCTACAGGGAGGAAGTCAGTGATCTGGCAGGGTGGGGCCGGAACAACAACTGCTCCCTCAACGTCATTAAAACCAAGGAGCTGATTGTGGACTACAGGAAGGAAACAGGGGGGCGGGCACACCCCCATCCACATTGACGAGGCTGCAGTGGAGCAAGTCGAGCACTTCAAATCACTAAGAACTTATAAATTGGCCGCACACATGCGCACAGTCGTGAAAGAAGGCGCGACAGAACCTCTTCCCCCTCAGGAGATTGAAAAGATTTGGCATGGGCCCTCAGATCATCAAAAGGTTCTACAGCTCTACCACTTTGAGCATTTTGACTGGTTGAATCACCGCTTGGTAAGGCAACAGCACCGCCCTCGATCGCGTGGCGCTATAGAGGGTGGTGCGGCTAGCCCAGTAGATCATTGGGACTGAGCTCCCTGCCATCCAGGACCTTCTATGTCAGGCAGTGTGACAGGAAAGCCCAGAAAATCATTAAAGACTCCAACCACCCAAGCCATAAACTGTTCTCTCTGCTTCCGCGTGGCAAGCTGTACCAGTACATCAAGTCTGACACCAACAGGCTCCTGAACAGCTTCTATCCCCATGCCATAAGACTGCTAAATATTTAACTATATAGCTAACAAAATGGCTGCGCAGACTATCTGAGTTGACCCATGTATTTTATTCTTATTCTCTATAAACTCTCAAAGGGCCCTACACACTTACACACACTGACACACCAACACACGTACAAACACTCCATCGTTTGCTCACACACACACATAATATGTACAAAAATGTATACGGACTCTACACACACGCACACCCAATCATCATATACGCTGTTGCTACTCTGTTTATCATATTTCCTGATGCCTAGTCACCTTACTCCTATACATATCTACCTCTATGGATTCAGTATCCCCGCACATAGTAAATATAGTACTGGAACTGCCCATTTATATAGCATGCTTACTTACTTTATTGTCTTCTTATTTCTTATTTTTATATTTTGTGTTTTTGTTCTACCTTGTTGATTTTAGTATTACATTGTTATTTATTACTGCATTGTTGGGGTTAGAGCTTGCAAGAAAGGTATTTCATTGTACTTGTGCATGTGACATTAAAACTATGAAACTTGAAACTTAAACTGGCAGTGACTACAGGCCAAACACTGAACCATTAGAGGTTATTTTATTTGGTTATGCATAAGTCATACATCATTCAAATGGTATTCAAGTTAAAAAAGTTTAAAACAAGATATTCAATCAATTCAATAAATGCTAAGTCAATACATCAATCAGTTATTAAATGAAAAGAAAAAAAGCCTCATTACAAAAGCATTTGATAGTGTTTGTTGGAAAGTAGATTTCGCCTGTTTGAGTTTCGAAGTTTTTTCTGGAGTGGTTGGTCTGGTGGAGTGGTTGCAGGTCTGTCTGTGTCATTTTAATGGAGGTGGGTAACAGTTGGTGTCTGGGTTGGAAACTGGGAACCGTGTTGGTGTTGGGGTCGGGACTGGAGACCAGAGGTGCTGGGTCTGGTGCTGGGGACTGACTGGGAAAAAACAGGAACCGCGAACTGGGGCTGCTGCAGGTTCTGGGTCGGGATCTGGCTCTGTAGAGAGGAGGAAGGACAACCTGAGGAGCAATCAGACATACAAGGGAGCCCTAGACCCAGAGGTCAATGGTAGTACTTACCTGTGGTCCGCTCGCACCAGGTGAAGGTCTGGTCTGGTCTCTCCTCTGTGCTTCGTCTGGTGCTGGGACTGGTACTGGAACCCAGGATCTGGATTGGTGCTTGATCTGCAGAAAGGAAGGAATGACAACCTGAGGAGTAAACAGGCACAACAAACTGAAAGGGTGCATACTGCCATCTAGACTAGAGTCTAAACACTAGAGTGTTGTTTGAACAGGTATAAAGCCAAGGATGGCGTTTTACTGCCACCTATAGTTATGGTATGTTTGTTCACAAGTATAATTCATTGTCTGATTCCTCCTGATGACCCAGATGGAATCATATGATCCTTCCTTCACCCAAGGAAGGCCCACCCAGTTCGCTACTTTAAAATGGTGAATCTCTAAAAAGCAATGTCCATGGCAAAACAGTTTTTCCCATCTATAGTCCTCTAGCTAACTCTATGGTGGTAAATTCCCACTTTGTTATGAACGCAACGTTACATAATTCATAACCCAACCCCTGTCCGGATGTGGACGTGGCAGACAGCCACGACACTTCCGGTGCGAATGTCTGCTTAGAGAGAAACCAGAGAAAGGATTAGCAGAACATCAATCCCGGGAAGACATCGCTTTGAAGTATTGACGGCCAAAGGGCTTCGGAACTGGTTCTGAACAGGAAACAAACGTCTGCTTGGCTAACTTGTTATTTTACCCAGTTGGAGGTGGGTTGTCGAGTTGTACCGTGGTGCAGTGTGTGACATTCCTTGAAAGAAAACATAGGATTGGGATTCCGTGGTGGTGCTCTAACGCCCAGAATGCTCCGATTCAAACTCTCATTCAACAGCTCTTTAAGCGTTATGTCAAAAATACTATCGTAATTTACTCTCGTTACGGCCGGTAACGTTATGTACTTCCCAAAAAAAGTCTAAGAAAAATATTTTAAAAATGCCTCTGTTTGTACATTTTTATTTAACGTTGGACCTTTTTTGGAAGTACATACCGGCCGTACCGTGATTAAATTTAGATAGTTGCTCAGCGAAACTCCATATTTGCTGATCAACGAACGCATTTTGACATGACAACGCTTGTAGAGATGGTGAATTGGAGTTTGAAACGGAGCTTTCTGGACGTTAGCGCCAGAGGTCTAACGCACAGATACTGGTTCTTCTAACTAACTTTACATGCTAATTTAACTCGCTACATAGCCAACAGGATAGCCACAGCTGATTCTTATTTCCATGATTAAAAGCAGTGTGTAAATTAGGCCCAAACTCTCAACTAGTTGACAAAGGTTAGTGCTTTTAAGTTTCGACTGAAGACTCAGTGTATAGAAACAAATATGATTTATTCTCTGCCTGGTCTGGACCATGAATAATAATTTAGCTAAGTTATGTCAAATGCGACATTGGTTGCTGAGGTTAGCTAACCAACCGCGCTAGCTACTCTTGCCTGGCTAGCCAGCTAACCCCAAATACCTCTGCTGCGTTGTTCTTTGAAGTGTTCAATATACTCTCGTGGGCTGTATTGACCAAGTAATCTGAGCAATTTGAACGAGAATCATTTGCTAGACAGATTTAGTTAGCTAATTAGATAGCCAGTCGTAATGTTAGCTAGCTACTGCACGTTCGACTGTTTTTTGCCAAAGCCGCTACGGCGAAGATTGGTCATTCAACAGGCCTGTCACGCTAATAGATACACGGATCCAACGGTATTGTATTTCTAGCCGTGGCAACTTCTACATTGAATTATTGAAAGAGCTGCGTTGGATGAAACCGTGTTTGTCATAAAATAATATTGCTACATCAGCTAACAAGCCAGCCACGGTAACCTAGTAACGGTTGTAGCTAGCTAACCGATGCGAATTCCATTGGATGAGACTAGCTAGCTACTATAGGCAATGAGTTAACGTTACATCAATTATTTCAATTTCATGGTCCAGTCTTTCTTGTGACTATCGGTGCCTTTAACCTGCTCGTTTAACCTTTAGGAAAGACATGTTGTAAGGTAAGTGAATGAATGCTCAATAGCCAGTTACTCTCAGCTACTAGTATGCGAACAGTCTTGTTGACAAGTAAAGTTAGGTGGTGTAACGTTAGCTAGGCCTACTTTCAGTGTTCAGAGGACAGGACACTACAGCATAGACTAACTATGTGATTGTATGGCTGCCTGTCAGCCTAGCCAGCCTAGCACATGACGTTTGATTGAGCATTATGGTTCAACAAGATCTGATTGATCAGAAGTTGGTCCGACTTGTTGTATAGCTAGGGTTGTATTGGTGGCTCACAAAGAGAAGTTAAGTGTGTTTAAAAGAAAATTAAGTGGTGGGAACGTCATCCTCCTGTTTGCCAAACCCAATACTATGTCAGGTCTGTAGTAGGATAATTAACCCTTTACACTCGTTCCTGTATCCGGTTTGAAAATGGCAGATTTTGGCACTGGTGAACGCCTAAATTGGAATTACAGTAACATGCTATAGTACATAATGTCAGCTCACCGTCTCAGCTTCACAGCTCTGTATGGGTTTACGATCTGAACATGAGCACCTCATGCGACAAGAAGTTGCCCCATCCCTCCCGCTAATTGGGCAACCTTTGCAAATGTTTTGTTGTCTGAGTGAGGGAAATGCTGTAAATTAAGAGGACTCAATGTATTTTGAAAGATGACCGTTGAGGATTATCACTACAGCTTTGATTTCATACAAGCAAGCCAAACACCCATCCAAATGTGCTCTTCACATTTCCATATCATAAACCTCATGTAATATACAATATTAATGTTTACAAGATGACATGGCGTCATACCCTGGGTTGTCCTGAACAGAATGAGTCTGTTGTATCGTGGAGAAAATGTTCCACGAACCACACATCTGAATGCACCCATGACTCCATTCTATGTGCACCCAAATGACCATCTGCTTCTCTGAATTGCCTTATGAAAGCCTAACACTGTAAGATCGTATATTATAATTTAGCTAGTCATGTTAGCAATTGAACACACTTTCAAATCATGCCCACCTGAACCCGATCGTGATTTATAATGGACCGTTTTGGGATTCTGTGATCAACAGTAATTGTGTAAAGACTGGGAATGAGTGATGTTCCAAACAAAACAACTACAAGTGTGCTTGGTCTAGTTCCTTAATGGCACAGAGAGGAGAGTGCAAAAAACACCTTGTAGTTGAAATTTGTTTTTTTTGACATAAGTGCATTGAAATGACTTGGGATCCGTGCACACTTTGGAGAGGTGTGTGTGGCCACTTGGAGACACCAGTTAGACCTCTCTCTCAAACCCTTGTCATTTTTTTGGTCCTATGTTGCAACTACCCCAAATTTTCCAGGAATAATGAGTGTATCCGGAGTTTTCAGATTTTGTTATCAACAAATGCGGCAAAAAGTACAATAAATGTCAAATGCACAAAATCAACAGTAATGTTTGGATTCAGTCAGTTGAACTGTAGTCATCTTTAGTCGAATTCCCCCGTTATCTCCAAACTGTTCCCTTTTAATTGCTACCATGGTTATTCATGTACTTTCCATATTTCTTCTGTATGAAACATTTAAATGTAGCCCTATCCATGTAGGCCAATTCCCATGAGCTTAAGGCCGTGCCTAGTGTGTACTGAGGTGTATTGTGAAGGCGTGATCTAGACAAACAATACACAGAGCTGATATAGGTGTGTTTCAAACTGTCACAGGGAATGTGACTCAGCTATTATAGACATACACTACCGGTCAAAAGTTTTAGAACACCTACTCATTCAAGGGTTTTTCTTTATTTACATTTTTTTTTACATTGTAGAATAATAGTGAAGACCTAAACTATGAAATAACACATGGAATCATGTAGTAACCAAAAAAGTGTTAAACAAATCTAAATATATTTGAGATTCTTCAAGTAGCCACCCTTTGCCTTGATGACAGCTTTGAACACTCTTGGAGTTCTCTCAAACACCTTCACCTAGAATGCTTTTCCAACAATCTTGACATTTTTCAGATTGACTGACCATCATGTCTTAAAGTAATGATGTACTATCGTTTCTCTTTGCTTATTTGAGCTGTTCTTGACATAATATGGACTTAACCCTATTTGGTAAAAGACCATCTTCTGTATAACACCCTTACCTTGTCACAACTCAACTGATTGGCTCAAATGCATTAAGAAGGAAAGACATTCCACAAATTAACTTTTAACAAGGCACGCCAGTTAAAACTTCTTATGGCTGCAATCCCGTTAACGGGATGATATGACAACAGCCAGTGAAAGTGCAGGGCGCCAAATTCAAACAACAGAAATCTCATAATTAAAATTCCTCAAACATACATGTATCTTATACCATTTTAAAGGTAATCTTGTTGTTAATCCAACCAAAGTGTCTGATTTCAAATAGGCTTTTCAGCAAAAGCACCACAAACGATTGTTAGGTCACCGCAAAATCACAGACAGTCATTTTTCCAGCCAAAGACAGGAGTCACAAAAAGCAGAAATAGAGATAAAAATGAATCACTAACCTTTGATGATCTTCATCAGATGACACTCATAGATGGTCATGTTACACAATACATATGTTTTGTTCGATAAAGTTCATATTTATATCCAAAAACCTCAGTTTACATTGGCGCCATGTTCAGAAATGCCTCCAAAATATCCGGAGAAATTGCAGAGAGCCACGTCAAATAACATAAATACTCATCATAAACTTTGATGAAAGATACATGTTTTACATAGAATTAAATATACACTTGTTCTTAATGCAACTGCTGTGTCAGATTTCAAAAAGCTTTACGCCAAAAGCACAATATTCAATAATCTGAGAACAGCGTTCAGCCACAAAAGCAAGCCATACAGTTACCCGCCAAATTGTGCAGTCAACAAAACTCATAAAAATAATTATAGATCTTCACTTACCTTCGCTGATCTTCGTCGGAATGCACTCCCAGGACTGCCACTTCCACAATAAATGTTTGTTTTGTTCGGTAATGTCCATCATTTATGTCCAAATAGCTATTTTTGTTAGCGTGTTTGGTAAATAAATCCAACGTCAGGAAGCGCGTTCACTAAAAGCTGACGAAATGTCCAAAAGTTCCGTAACAGTCAGTAGAAACATGTCAAGCGATGTATTGAATCAATCTTTAGAATGTTTTTAACATATCTTGAATAACGTTCCAACCGGAGAATTACATTGACTTCAGATGAGCGATGGAACAGAGCTCCCTCTCATGTGAACGCGCATGGTCAGGTCATGGCAGACCTGACTAATTCCCCTCTCATTCGGCCCCCCTTCACAGTAGAGGCATCAGACAAGGTTCTACAGACTGTTGACATCTAGTGGAAGCCGTAGGAAGTGCAAACTCATCCATATCTCGCTGTGAATTCAATAGGATTTTGGTTGAAAATCGACCAGCCTCAGAATTCCCACTTCCTGTTTGGATTTTTTCTCAGGTTTTTGCCTGCCATATGAGTTCTGTTATACTCAGACATCATTCAGTTTTAGATACTTCAGTGTTTTCTATCCAATACGAATAATAATGTGCATAAATTAGCAACTGGGACTGAGCAGGCAGTTTACTATGGGCACCTCTGTGCACCTTTCATCCAAGCTACTCTACTGCCCCTGCAGCCATAAGAAGTTAATTGAAATGCATTCCGGGTGACTACCTCTTGAAGCTGGTTGAGAGAATGCCAAGAGTGTGCAAAGTTGTCAAGGCAAAGGGTGGCTACTTTGAAGAATCTAAAATATAAAATATATTTTGATTTAACACTTTTTTGGTTACGACATGATTCCATATATGTTATTTCGTAGTTTTGATGTCTTCACTATTATTCTATGATGTAGAAAATAGTAAAATAAAAACCCTTGAATGAGTAGGTTTTCTAAAACTTTTGACCGGTAGTGTATGTAACTGACTGTCCGTGACATGTAGCTGTCCACAGGCTATATCATCTCATGTTACTGTAACTACAAGCAGTCCAGCACATTGACTAGGTTTGAGACTGCGGGTGTGAAGCTAAGCAGGACCTGGGCTGCATCTCAAAACTCTAGTGCTTTTTCTCTCCTCTGCACTGATCGATCAAACAAATGATAAGCGAAATAAATATGATGGATGCCCTCTTGGAATTCTCTCTCAGCTTTCCAGATTGTCTACATCAGCATTGATGGAGAAGGAGACGAGGAGACTATTGAGATGCAGCAGCAACCCATGTCTGAGGTGTTGGCTGCAGTACAATACTGACTCCATTACACAGCTGCTGGCCTGGTTGTGCTGAGTGGGCATGTATTCTCTCTAGAACCAGGGGAACCCAGACTGGTAGGGTGACCTTAGTGGGTTACTACATCAACCTGCTCACACTCTTTTCACCTTGAGTCATTATTGTTTTTATTTCACCTTTATTTAACCAGGTAGGCTAGTTGAGAACAAGTTCTCATTTGCAACTGCGACCTGGCCAAGATAAAGCAAAGCAGTGCGACACAAACAACAACACAGAGTTACACATGGAATAAAAAAACATAGTCAATAATACAATAGAAAAAGTCTATATACAGTGTGCAAATGAGGTAGGATAAGGGAGGTAACGCAATAAATAGGCCATAGTGGCGAAATAATTACAATATAGCAATTTAACACTGGAGTGATTGATGTGCAGAAGATGAGTGTGCAAGTGGAGATACTGGGGTGCAAAGGAGCAAAATAAATAACAGTATGGGGATGAGGTAGTTGGATGGGCTATTTACAGATGAGCTATGTGCAGGTGCAGTGATCTGTGAGCTGCTCTGACAGCTGGTGCTTAAAGCTAATGAGGGAGAAATGAGTCTCCAGCTTCAGTGATTTTTGCAGTTCGTTCCAGTCATTGGCAGCAGAGAACTGGAAGGAAAGGCGGCCGAAGGAGGAATTGGCTTTGGAGTTGACCAGTGAAATATACCTGCTGGAGCGTGTGCTACCGGTGTGTGCTGCTATGGTGACCAGTGAGCTGAGATAAGGCGGGGCTTTACGTAGCAAAGACTTGTAGATGACCTGGAGCCAGTGGGTTTGGCGACGAATATGAAGCGAAGGCCAGCCGTCGAGAGCATACAGGTCGCAGTGGTGGGTACTATATGGGGCTTTGGTGGCAAAATGGATGGCACTGTGATTGACTGCATCCAATTTGCTGAGTAGAGTGTTGGAGGCTATTTTGTAAATGACATCGCCCGAAGTCAGTTTTACGAGGGTATGTTTGGCAGCATGAGTGAAGGATGCTTTGTTGCGAAATAGGAAGCCGATTCTAGATTTAATTTTGGATTGGAGATGCTTAAATGTGAGTCTGGAAGGAGAGTTTACAGTTTAACCAGACACCTAGGTATTTGTAGTTGTCCACATATTCTAAGTCAGAACCGTCCAGAGTAGTGATGCTAGACGGGCGGGCAGGTGTGGGCAGCGATCGGTTGAAGAGCATGCATTTAAGAGCATTGAAGTTCGTCTGGAGGTTAGTTAACAGTGTCCAAAGAAGGGCCAGAAGTATACAGAATGGTGTCGTCTGCGTAGAGGTGGATCATAGAATCACTAGCAGTAAGAGCGACATCATTGATGTATACAGAGAAGA
The DNA here is from genome assembly GCF_016432855.1 of Salvelinus namaycush. Lineage (NCBI taxonomy): Eukaryota > Metazoa > Chordata > Actinopteri > Salmoniformes > Salmonidae > Salvelinus > Salvelinus namaycush. The sequence goes on from NC_052310.1 coordinate 9,327,602, forward strand.
CTCGGCCCGAGGATTGAACCCTGTGGCACCCCCATAGACTGCCAGAGGTCAGGATAACAGGCCCTCCGATTTGACACACTGAACTATCAGAGAAGTAGTTGGTGAGCCAGGCAGTCATTTGAGAAACCAAGGCTGTTGAGTGTGCCGATAAAAATGTGGTGATTGACAGAGTTGAAAGCCTTGGCCAGGTTGATGAATACAGCTGCACAGTAATGTCTAATGACCAGCTCGGAAACCAGATTGCATAGCGGAGAAGGTACGGTGGGATTCGAAATGGACGGTGATCTGTTTGTTAACTTTGCTTTCGAAAGACTTTAGAAAGGCAGGGCCGGATGGATATAGGTCTATAACAGTTTGGGTCTAAGGTGTCTCCCCCTTTGAAGAGGGGGATGACCGCGGCAGCTTTCCAATCTTTGGGGATCTCAGACAATACGAAAGAGGTTGAACAGGCTAGTAATAGGGGTTGCAACAATTTCGGCGGATAATTTTAGAAAGAGAGGATCCAGATTGTTTAGCCAGGCTGATTTGTAGGGGTCCAGATTTTACAGTTCTTTCAGAACATCAGCTATCTGGATTTGGGTGAAAGAGAAATGGGGGCATAAGGTGGTCTATAGCAAGCGGCAACGGTGAGAGACTTGTTTCTGGAAAGGTGGATTTTTAAAAGTAGAAGCTCAAATTGTTTGGGCACAGACCTGGATAGTAAGACAGAACGCTGCAGGCTATCTCTGCAGTAGATTGCAACTCCGCCCCCTTTGGCAGTTCTATCTTGTTGGAAAATGTTATAGTTAGGGATGGAAATTTCAGGGGTTTTGGTGGTCTTCCTAAACCAGGATTCAGACACGGCTAGGACATCCGGGTTGGCAGAGTGTGCTAAGGTAGTGAATAAAACAAACTTAGGGAGGAGGCTTCTAATGTTAACATGCATGAAACCATTCTTCTCTCAGCGTTGATAGCAGGGGCTCACTTCCAACTACAGGGATTCTTACCCTAACGAAGCAGGGCAGTCCCGTGTGGCTCAAAGCTGACCTCTTTTTCATGGAGCACGTGCGCCTAAGTTTAAATGTAGGCGAACAAAAAAATTCAGGAACACAATTAAAAATATTTGAGTTAATAAAGCTAGAATCCTTAATTTCTCTTGACTCACTGGTGCGCCTAAATAAATATTCTAATTCGCACAGCTAATTATTTAGGCAAATATGCGAGTAAAATAGTGTCACTGTAGAGCCCTACCCCTGGAATGTCAAAACATTCACGTTGTTGGCCCAGTCTAGCACTGTCAGGGCAGTAAAGTTGATATAGAAATCAAACCCTGCCTCTGGAGTTAAATGCATGTTAACTTCTCCCAGCTCTAGGTATGAATTGAGGATGAATGTGAACCAGCAGCCTCCCATGGCATCTCCGTACGGCCAGCCCCAGCCTGGCTATGGCCAGCCTAGCTACGCTCCCTTGGGAGGCGGCTACCCCGGCCCCTACGGACCCTACAGCGGCCCCGCTACAGCCTACCAGCCTGGGGCTCCACAAGGTTCGTCTGTCCCTCTTTCTCTAACCTTATCCCTCTGGTTCGCTTCTTCCCTCTTGCGTCTTCTTCCTGTCTGTTTCTGTTCTTCCCAAAAGCTAGCTTGCCTTCTGCAAGGTAGAGAGAGTCTCTGTGCCCGTTGCAAAGTTTACTCATTGCCTTTCCTGTGTCTGTGTGAGAAAGAAAGGGAACTAAACCTGTTTGGATGTATTTGATTGAATCAGTGTGAATGCTTGTTTGTGTTCCTCCTCGCCCGTCTTTCAGCATTTCTTTTCCTCAGTACATGGTGTCTGCCTCTTCTTGTCTTTCAGGTTATTCTACCTATGCCAGCTTTCCCTCTAAGGCTGTGGCAGCTAACCCAGTCTCTGACCTGGCCTCTCCTCTTGACTTGGGTAACTGCTTCCTCTCGGTTCCTTCCTCCTACCTACACGCTTCTCCAGCCCGCTGGTCATGTGGCTGAGAGCAATGGTTCTCATGAACCGCTTACAGTTCCAAATCTATGATGTAGCTTTCTCACATGACGTTACCTGCAAGGTATTCAAAATACCAACGTATACGGTATACCGCCCAACCTTACCTTAGGATGAGGAACTTTACCAAGGTGGTTTTTTTTGGCAGGAAGTAATCCTCCATTTAACATTCTTGCGTTGATGACATAACATTCATCATAGCGGATGATGTAACTTCAAGAATGCATCCGCTGTGTTTCAAACCTGTGGTCATTGCAGGCAGGTGCCTAACGGCCTCCCTCTCTCTCAGGATCTGCCAGGGGCCCCACTCCAGTCTCCACCAGCCAGGCCTACTCCCAGTATGCCCAGGGAGACATTCAGAATGGACCCCCACCTATGGATCACTCTATGGCTCAGCCAGCTCACAGGTCAGACAACACACATGAAGAGTATCCAGTAGACAGCGGTTGTGTGTGTGTGTCCAGATGTTTGTGTGTGTACTGAGTTGTTTTTGTGTACGTGTGTCCAGGCCTCCAGTGTCTCAGCCGTATAGCCAAGGTGCTATGAACTTGTCGGGGCCACACCCTTCTTACCCCCAGCAGTACCAGGCACAGCCCTCCATGCAACAGATGACCAATCAGATGTCAGGGATGCAGGTCGGGTCAGGCCCCCTCACCTCTACTGGGCCGGGATATGGTAAGAAATTATTTAGAATGAATCAATTGACGAATTTCGTGCTCTAGTTACCGATTCTTGCTGAATTTAATGTTCTCGGCTCTTTCACCAGCTCCACCTCCCAGCTCCAAGCCTCCAATCAGTGCTGCCTACTCCGCTGCAGCCCCTCCCTCCTATACCCAAGCTCCCCCAGTGTCTGGTGCCCCATCCCAGCCTCCCCCTCCCAGTGAGCCTGCAGCCCCCCAACCTTACTATGATGGCCCTCCTCCCTCTCAACAACAACACTTCCCCTCCTCCGCCCCCCCTCCCTCACAACCCTTCCCCTCCTCTCCATACTCGGGTCCTCCCCCTTCCAGCCAACCATGGGCCCCTGCAGACTCTCGACAACAGTCCTTCCCACCTGGCCCCCCTACCCCTGCTCAGCAAACCTTCCCCAACTCTGCTCCTCCTCCAGTCTCCCAGGCCTCGTACTCTGGCCCCCCTCCCTCCTCCCAACCTGGCCCTTTCCCACCTACCTTTGCACCCCCTGCCCAGTACCCTGCCCCCCAGCCCCCGTCCCAACCCGGGCCACCTCCCTTCCACTCTGGCCCCCCTCCCCAATGTCCCATGCCACCCCCTTCCATGTCCCAGCAGCAGGCCAACCACCTTCCCCCCGGCCCCATGCAGCAGCCTCCTCAGCCTGGCATGCAGGGAGGATACCCACCCCAGCAGAATGGTGAGTACACTATGTTCAAACCCCTGTACAACTTCAACCAGACCGCTGGCTTACTTTTGACAACAAAATGTTGTCTTGGTAGGTTCACCATTTTCTAGCTAATAAACCAGAAGAGCTTCTAATAGATGGATAAATATTTTTCTCCCTAGGTGCATTTGGGCAGCCCAGAGGCCCCCAGCCCAGCTATGCAGGCCCGCAGTATCCTGGGCAACAGAACTACGGAGCAGGCCCTGCCCCCACCACTGCACCCACACAGAAGAGACTGGACCCTGACTCAATCCCCAGCCCGGTAAGAGACAAACACACACGCACTCTCCCAATCCCTATCCTGCTAACACATAAACACTTTGTCCTGTGATGTATTAGTGTGTTGGTGATAATGATGTTAGATATTGTACCGTGTGTGTGTTTTTGTTTAACTATCCTTGTGGGTACCAGAAGTCCTCACAAGGATAGTAAAACAAGGAAAAGTGGGTACATCTTGCTGGTCCCTATGAGTAAAAATGCTATTTTGAGGAGTTAAGGTTGGGGGGGTTACGGAAAATAGGATTTTGGATGAGAATCAATTCTTTCAAGGATAGCAACACAAAACTGCATGTCTGTCTAACAGTGTAACCCAGTCCAAGTTGAGCATGTGCTTCAGACTGATGATCTGCTGGCCTTCTCTCTGATCACTGACTAATCTAGAACCAATAATCCCAGTCTGGACAATCAGTCAGGGATTTAATAATCCTGCTACAGTTATTTTCATCCTCTTGTCTCTTTGTCCTGTTTTTTTTTTCTTTTGGTTTGTTTAATTTGATGATTTGCTGGACAAAACTCTGTTGTGAATGTAAAGCAAGTGTCTGAGCTGCCGGCTGTGCAGAAATTCAGACATAGAATAGACCCAGATGCTATCCCCAGTCCAGTAAGTCTCCTGTTTACCTTGTAACCCCTATGCCCTTCCCCGTAAATCATTATCCTCCTGTCTACACCCTAACCTGTATGCCCAAACCCCGTAAACCATTATCCCCCTGTCTATACCCTAACCCCTATGCCATACCCCTTAACCCATTATCTCTGTCTGCACCCTAACCCCTACACGCTAACGCTTCTGCTATACCCCTTAACCAATCATCCCTGTCTGCACCCTATGCACTAATCCCTGACCCCAGCCCAGCAATCTTCTGTGTCCTCTCCGCTTCACTAACTGCTACACCCGAACCTTTGAACCCTAACCCTGTGATCAGTGTTTCCGCTGCAATCATTTAGCTGTGGCGCTGCGCAGCGTCAAAATCATTGCCGCCACCGTCAAAAAATATGGAACATGAAAAAGTATTTCTGAAGCGTACTTTAAAGATGCTGGGAAAAGTCCACATTGACTTTTCCTCTGCAAACAAAACGATATCCAATAGAGAGATCAGATAAACTATTCTACTACGGGGTTATCTGTTTACTGAGTTGGCTTGTGTGTTCTATGTGAGATCAATGCACCTTCGAGAGGAATATTTAAGTGGCATAGGGAGGGAAACATACATTCTGACAAGCAGTCAATGCACAACAATTCTTGCAATCGTGGGGAAAACTGAAGTTAAAAAAATAAAATTAAAATAAACCTTTATTTAACCAGGTAGGCTAGTTGAGAACATGTTCTCATTTACAACTGCGACCTGGCCAAGATAAAGCAAAGCAGTTCGACACAAACAACAACACAGAGTTACACATGGAATAAACAAACATACAGTCAATAATAAAATAGAAAAAGTCTATATACAGTGTGTGCAAATGAGGTAGGATAAGGGAGGTAAGGCAATAAATAGGCCATAGTTGCGAAATAATTACACTATAGCAATTAAACACTGGAGTGATTGATGTGCAGAAGATGAGTGTGCAAGTGGAGATACTGGGGTGCAAAGGAGCAAAATAAATAACCGTATGGGGATGAGGTAGTTGGATGGGCTATTTACAGATGAGCTATGTGCAGGTGCAGTGATCTGTGAGCTGCTCTGACAGCTGGTGCTTAAAGCTAGTGAGGGAGATATGAGTCTCCAGCTTCAGTGATTTTTTCAGTTCGTTCCAGTCATTGGCAGCAGAGAACTGGAAGGAAAGGCGGCCAAAGGAGGAATTGGCTTTGGGGGTGACCAGTGAAATATACCTGCTGGAGCGTGTGCTACGGGTGAGTGATAATATGGTGACTAGTGAGCTGAGATAAGGCGGGGCTTTACCTAGCAAAGACTTATAGATGACCTGGAGCCAGTGGGTTTGGTGACGGATATGAGGCGAGGGCCAGCCAACGAGAGCATACAGGTCGCAGTGGTGGGTAGTATATGGGGCTTTGGTGACAAAACGGATGGCACTGTGATAGACTGCATCCAATTTGCTGAGTAGAGTGTTGGAGGCTATTTTGTAGATGGCATTGCCGAAGTCAAGGATCGTTAGATACCCTAGTAAAACTGACTGTTTGGCAGCATGAGTGAAGGATGCTTTGTTGCGAAATAGGAAGCCGATTCTAGATTTAATTTTGGATTGGAGATGCTTATTGTGAGTCTGGAAGGAGAGTTTACAGTCTAACCAGACACTTAGGTATTTGTAGTTGTCCACATATTCTAAGTCAGAACCGTCCAGAGGAGTGATGCTGGACGGGCGGGCAGGTGTGGGCAGCGATCGGTTGAAGAGCATGCATTTAGTTTTATTTGCATTTAAGAGCAGTTGGAGGCCATAGAAGGAGAGTTGTATGGCATTGAAGCTCGTCTGGAGGTTAGTTAACAGTGTCCAAAGAAGGGTCAGATGTATACAGAATGGTGTCGTCTGCGTAGAGGTGGATCAGAGAATCACCAGCAGCAAGAGCGACATCTTTGATGTATACAGAGAAGAGTCTGCCCGAGATTTGAACTCTGTGGCACCCCCATAGAGACTGTCAGAGGTCAGGATAACAGGCCCTCCGATTTGACACACTGAACTCTGTCTGAGAAGTAGTTGGTGAACCAGGCGAGGCAGTCATTTGAGAAACCAAGGCTGTTGAGTCTGCCGATAAGAATGTGGTGATTGACCGAGTCGAAAGCCTTGGCCAGGTCGATGAATACTGCTGCACAGTATTGTCTCTTATCGATGACGGTTGTGATATCGTTTAGGACCTTGAGCGTGGCTGAGGTGCACCCATGACCAGCTCGGAAACCAGATTGCATAGCGGAGAAGGTACGGTGGGATTCGAAATGGACGGTGATCTGTTTGTTAACTTGGCTTTCAAAGACCTTCGAAAGGCAGGGTAGGATAGATATAGGTCTGTAGCTGTTTGGGTCTAGAGTGTCTCCCCCTTTGAAGAGGGGGATGACTGCGGCAGCTTTCCGATCTTTGGGGATCTCAGATGATACGAAAGAGAGGTTGAACAGGCTAGTCATAGGGGTTGAAACAATTTCGGTGGATAATTTTAGAAAGAGAGGGTCCAGATTGTTTAGCCAGGCTGATTTGTAGGGGTCCAGATTTTGCATCTCTTTCAGAACATCAGCTATCTGGGGGAGGCTTGGTCAAGTTGCTAATGGTCTTTGTTAAAGAGGGGGATCTTCCCAGCTTTCCAGTCCTACTTTATTTATTTCTAACCTCCTAAATAGCGCAGACTGCACCAATTTTTATGCCCAGAGATTTTGGCAGTGGCATGGTTAAGCATGTTACCGCTCCACAATAGGCTGTGACTGCATAGGGTGCTAAATGTAACACGGGTCAATTCTATCATAACTTGATGTAAAACCCCACCTTATTTTCATCCATTTGAGTAGAAATTTGATTTTTTTAAAGTCACCAGAAGTGAGCTTCTCAGTCCTAGATACCCCCCACCCCCCTGTGACCTTTTCCTCCCCCACTGCTACATGTTTTTTTCCAGAGGAAACACTGCCCTGACCCTCTGGAGCCCACCTTTGCCTCTGGCGGTAGACCGTGCTCACTGTGCTGATACCCCCCCACCACCACCACCTCGCATGCCAGCCTGCAGTATCTCACTCACGACTCACCCACAATTCCTTGCATTGTGAAGTTTGTCCACGATCATTCTACATTTGTGTTACGCCCTACCTAGTGGTTTTGGTGTGTTGTGCACTGTACTCTACAATGTTGCTGTGCCATTGTGTTAGTATTATGGGATTTAGGGCTGCACGATATGGGCAAAACATAGTATTGCAATTTGACTTGCTATATACGGTGCATTTGGAAAGTATTCAGACCCCTCGACTTTTTCCGCATTTTGTTATGTTACAGCCTTATTCTGAAATGGATTACTTTTAAAACTTTTTTTTCATCAATCTTCACACTACCCCCATAATGACAATGTGAAAACAGGTTTAAAAAAATAAAAAATAATAATAAATAAAATAAAATATTTACATAAGTATTTAGACCCTTTGCTATGAGACTCGAAATTGAGCTCAGGTGCATCCTGTTTCCATTGATCATCCTAGGTGTTTCTACAACTTGATTGGGGTCCACTTGTGGTAAATTCAATTGATTGGACATGATTTGGAAAGGCACACACCTGTCTATATAGGGTCCCATAGTTGACAGTATATGTCAGAGCAAAAACCAAGCCATGAGGTTGAAGGAATTGTCCGTAGAGCTCCGAGACCGTATTGTGTCGAGGCACAGATCTGGGGAAGGGTACTAATTAATGTCTGCAGCATTGAAAGTCCCCAAGAACACAGTGGCCTCCATCATTCTTAAATGGAAGACGTTTGGAACCACCAAGACTCTTCCTAATCTGAGCAATCAGGGGAGAAGAGCCTTGGTCAGGAAGGTGACCAAGAATACGATGGTCACTCTACCGATGTAAATGTGTTATTTCAGTTTTTTTATTCTAAAAACCTGTTTTTGCTTTGTCATTATTGATGGGAAAAAACGATTTAATCAATTTTAGAATGAGGCTTTAACGTAACAAAATGTGGATGCTTTCTGTATGCACTGTACATCAAAACACAAACTGTTTGAATCATAGACATGTAATAATTTGTATTAAGAATCCGCATCGTTCTTGTTTGGAACAATCTGACAGCGTCTGCGCAGCCGCAAGAGTAGAGGGAGAGCGGCGTTTCAAATTACTGCTCCCATTATAGGTCTCTTGCGATGTCAATATTGCGATTTCGACGTAAGTTAATTACGCAGCCCTATTATGGGATGGCATCACTGTTTTCAAGCGTTTTTATTTTATTACTCTCTCTCTGCATGTGTTTTCTTCTCTCCTCTATCGTATTGACGTTAGTGTGTCTGTAAAACTGCCGTTCTCTCTGTATTACAGATCCAGGTGATTGAGGACGACCGGGCCAACAAGAGCAGTGAGCCGTTCACCACGGGGGTCAAAGGTCAGACTCCGCCCCTTGTCACCACCAACTTCCAGGTGAAAGACCAGGGCAACGCCAGCCCGCGCTTCATCCGCTGTACAGCCTACAACATACCCTGCACGGCCGACATGGCCAAACAGTCCCAGGTCCCCCTGGCAGCCGTAATCAAACCTCTAGCCATGTTGCCCCCTGACGAGGTGAGACACACACACACCACACCGCTATCTCCTCTGGTTTTCTCATCACATTCACGCTCTCGTTTTATTGTTATGTTAAAATTTCTCTGAGCATGAACTAGTCTTTAAGAATATTAACAACCCTGTTGTCTCTCAGACCCGTCCGTACATCGTGGACCATGGGGAGGCCGGTCCTATCCGCTGTAACCGCTGTAAGGCCTATATGTGTCCCTACATGCAGTTCATCGAGGGCGGACGCCGCTTCCAGTGTGGCTTCTGCAGCTGCGTCACAGACGGTGTGTGTGTGTGTGTGTGTGTGTGGGAAGATATTGTGTTAGTGTGGTATCGTTATTGTAGGTTATAACACTATCTCTCTAAATATATCCATCCACAGTGCCTCCCCACTACTTTCAGCATCTGGACCACACAGGGAAGAGGGTGGACTGCTGCGACCGGCCAGAGCTCTCGCTGGGCAGCTACGAGTTTGTGGCAACCGTCGACTACTGCAAGGTAGGTGACTACTGTGTTTTTCTGAGAGACTGGAGGCCTGTAGCGTTGCTCCATTTGGACCAGAAGATTTTCTCAAAGAGCCAGATGAGAGGACCAAGCTGGGCACATACCAGAGATTCTCAAGATGTAATATGCTCAATATGTCTAGTCTAAATACTAAGTTCTTCTCACACTCAGAACAATAAGCTCCCCCAGCCCCCGTCGTTCATCTTTTTCATCGATGTGTCTTACAACGCCGTGAAGAGTGGCATGGTTAACATCGTCTGTCAGGAGCTCAAGACTCTACTGGACTACCTGCCCAGGTACACACACTCTGCCTGCCCAGGTACACACACACACACACACACACACACACACACACACACACACACTCTGCCTGCCCAGGTACACACACACACTCTGCCTGCCCAGGTACACACACACACACACACACTCTGCCTGCCCAGGTACACACACACACGCTGCCTGCCCAGGTACACACACACGCCCAGGTACACACACACCAGCTAATTAATGAAATGTTCTGTCTTGTCCCTCCAGGGAGAATCCAGAGGCAGACTCGGTGGTGCGTGTGGGTTTTGTGACCTACAACAAGGTGTTGCACTTCTACAACGTCAAGTCCAGCCTGGCCCAGCCCCAGATGATGGTCGTCAGTGACGTCAGTGACATGTTCCTCCCTCTGCTCGACGGCTTCCTGGTCAACGTCAACGACAGCCGGATGGTCATCGAGAGGTATGTACACACACACACACACCAGATCTCCAGACTAACATTTCCACTGGTGCAGCTACGTTTTTTCAGTTGGTGGCACCAGCCCTTGATTTGGTCACAGCTATTTTGTTCTTGCGCAATCACGCGATAGAGAACATATGTAAATATAATAGGGATTTTCAAGGTGAGGAGAAGAGCAGACAATCGATGTCCATCTGGTCTAATACAAGTTGCAACAGGGAGACGCCTCCAGAACAGAAGCAGAGAAAATGTCTAACTCAGCTTCTCTAAGCATGTCCTTCTATTCTAATCTCACAGCACTGACGTTCTGTCAACACCAGCTGCTACAGAATACAGTAACAGTGTCCTCTGTCCTTGTACCTTCAGTCTGGCGTCAGTCACTATCAACAGATATGAGAATAATCCATAACATTCAGTATTAAGTCTAGTTACCATCAACCCACACCCAATGAGTCCCAAATAGAGCACGGGAAATCCTGTCTATTACATAAAGGGAAAATATAAATATACTAACCATTTGTTAATTGCTCTTAACTGAATATGAACGTTGTTCATCTTAAATATTCTGAATCTAGTAATCATTTTAGTCTAATAGACTACTGAGATGGCATTCAAGAAATAAGTTGTTTTCATCTAACAAGTTGGGATTGAAAATGTTTGTGATTGTCATGAATTTCAGATTTACAAATAGACTATTTCTGTATTTACTGTTCAATGGAGATGACTTTGCCTACATCTTTGAATACTAATATCATGGGCTTCTTTTGGGGGGGCTAATTCACTACCTGGTTAAGTGGAAACTCCAAACACATGAGCTAGATTGCAAACTCTAAATATAAACCCCAAAACACGAGCTAGATCGCTAACTCAAAATATAATACCCACTGTTAGTATCCATAAGTTAATCTAGCAGTACATTTTATGCCCTAAAAAACTCCCCAATGATGCCGATGCAATGGCCGATGCGCTCCATAGACGGCAGCAGGCGCCCCTCCCACAGTAGGCAGCAGGCGCCCCTCCCACAGTAGGCAGCAGGCGCCCCTCCCACAGTAGGCAGCAGGCGCCCCTCCCACAGTAGGCAGCAGGCGCCCCTCCCACAGTAGGCAGCTGCAGGGCGTAAACTTTCATTACCGAAATCATGAGGATAATGTACTTTACTGATTGACGGGTTTTGATTGAGGTGACCATGTATAAAAATTAAACACAGCCAAGTCAAAGGGTCGCAAAATGTCTAAATGGACCTAATATACAGACATTTATATCCATCACTTATATTACAGCAGAAGTCTCATCTGTTCAGGCTTCTCAACTGTTTCTGTTGCAGAGAATCATTGTGTGTGTGTGTGTCAGTTTGCTAGACCAGATTCCGGAGATGTTTGCAGACACCAGGGAGACTGAGACTGTGTTTGGACCAGTCATCCAGGCAGGACTGGAGGCACTGAAGGCTGCAGACTGTGCCGGGAAGCTGTTTTTGTTCCACTCCAGTCTGCCCATCGCTGAGGCTCCTGGGAAACTGAAGAACAGAGAGGACAAGAAACTGGTGGGAACAGACAAGGAGAAGGTACACACACACACACACACAAGGACAAGGTAAACTGATATGGCTACTCAGCGTGGCAGACACACAACACAGAGGGAGAATGTGTTCTCTCTGGTATTGGTTGGGCAGTTAATGACTCCGCCAATGTGTCTCGCTCCTCTTTCCCCCCAGTCTCTGTTCCAGCCCCAGTCTGGTTTCTATAGTAACCTGTCTAAGGAGTGTGTAGCACAGGGCTGCTGTGTGGACCTCTTCCTGTTCCCCAACCAGTACGTCGACGTGGCAACGCTCGGCGTGGTGCCCGTCTCCACTGGCGGCTCAGTCTACAAATACACCTACTTCCAGGTAAACACACACATTTATACACACACTGGCGCTGATCCAAACCCCATCCACCCTTCTCCTGTTATCTGCCTTCACTCACTCTGTATATGTGTCAGGCTGAGATGGACCGCGAGCGGTTCCTGAATGACCTGCGGCGAGACGTTCAGAAGCCGATGGGCTTTGACGCTGTCATGAGGGTCCGAACGAGCACAGGTAGGTGTTTCGCTCTCACACACACTTCACCTAGTGTTAAATAGTCTTGTTTTTCAGTGCCATCATAACCTCCTCCCTCTCTCCTCCAGGTATCAGAGCAACAGATTTCTTCGGCTCGTTCTTCATGAGTAACACGACAGACGTGGAGCTGGCAGGGCTGGACTGTGACAAGACTGTTACCGTGGAATTCCGCCATGACGACAAGCTCAGCGAGGACACGGGGGCACTCATGCAGTGTGCGGTGTTGTACACCAGCTGTAGTGGTCAGCGGCGTCTGAGGGTCCACAACATGGCGGTCAACTGCTGCTCCCAGCTCGCCGACCTCTACCGGAACTGTGAGACAGACACAATCATCAACTTCTTCTCCAAGTATGGTAAGAGTCACACGTTGTCTATCCAACTGTTCCCCTCTCTATACAGTGCCTTGCAAAAGTATTCATTCCCTTTGTGTTTTTCCTATTTTGTTGCATTACAACCTGTAATTTAAATGGATTTTATTTGGATTTCATGTAATGGACATACACAAAATAGGCCAAATTGGTGAAGTAAAATGGAGGGAAAAAAAGAAAAAAAAAAAAAAAAACTCAAGTGCTGCCTGCAAATGTATTCACCCCCTTTGCTATGAAGCCCCTAAATAAGATCTGGTGCAACCAATTACCTTCAAGTCACACAATTAGTTAAAGTCCACCTGTTCGCAATCTAAGTGTCACATGATATCAGTGTGTGTATATATACACCTGTTCTGAAAGGCCCAGAGTCTGCAATACCACTAAGCAAGGGGGACCACCAAGCAAGTGGTACCATGAAGACCAAGGAGCTCTCCAAACAGGTCAGGGACAAAGTTGTGGAGAAGTACAGATCAGAGTTGGTTATAAAAAAATATCTGAAACTTTGAACATCCCACGGAGTGCCCTTAAATCCATTATTAAAAAATTGAAAGAATATGGCACCACAACAAACCTGCCAAGAGAGGGCCACCTACCAAAACTCACAGGTCAGGCAAGGATGGCATTAATCAGAGGCAACAAAGAGACCAAAGATAACCCTGAAGGGGCTGCAAAGCTCAACCTTGGAGATTGGCGTATCAGTCCATAGGACCACTTGAAGCCGTACACTCCACAGACATGGGCTTTACAGAAGAGTGGCCAGAAAAAAGCCAATGCTTAAAGAAAAAAATAAGCAAACCAGTTTGGTGTTCGCCAAAAGGCATGTGGGAGACTCCCCAAACATATGGAAGAAGGTACTCTGGTCAGATTTTTGGCCCTCAAGGAAAACGCTATGTCTGGCGCAAATCCAACACCTCTCATCCCCACAGTGAAACATGGTGGTGGCAGCAACATGCTGTGAGAATGTTTTGCATTGGCAGGGACTGGGAAACTGGTCAGAATTGAAGGAATACTTTCGCAAGCCACTGTATGTTAGTGAAATAGTTAACTATGTTTCTGGGTTACGTTACTAAGAGAGCATGTATAAAGAACAGCAAGGGTTCACTCAACAAACAACCAATTCTACTTCAGATGCGTTATAGCAGTCTGATCAGTAGGATTTAAACTTCATGTCTGGAAATGGATACCAATATGCTTTTTCTCTCTCTGTGTGTGTAGCGTACCGCAGCCTATTGAACACCCCCACCAAGACGGTGAGAGACACCTTGGTGAACCAGTGTGCCCAGATTCTGGCCTGCTACCGCAAGAACTGTGCCAGCCCCTCGTCTGCCGGACAGGTCAGTCACTCACACAGCCCCCCTCTTGGACAGGTCAGTGACACACGCATGATACACAGACACTCACCCGCACACTAAATGCTCACCCCAACACCACACACACAACAACTTATACACACGCACTCAGGGGCGTCGTGCGCCCATTATTTTAGAGGGGGCACAATGTACGTGAGAAAGGCGTTGCCACCTGACCTGAAGTTGGATACATTTGCATTTTTCCATCACCTGAAACAGCTTTTTCCTGCAATTTACAGCCACAATCGTTGTGCCTAGTTCTATGTCAAAATGTCTATTTTCCTGCTGATGTGTCCTAACATACCTCTTTACTTGTTCAATTGTCATTTTAATGGGGGTGTCATTCTGACTGTTGTCAATCACACATCTACATGTACGGCACTAACCTGCCTAGGATAATACATCCACGTTACAACACAGTACATGGGATCATAACGCACATTATAAAACGGGTTGTTTGGATCCTGGATGCTGATTGAACGAGGAGCATTCCAAGCCGTTCTGTATTGGCCGTCACAAACACACCTATGCCTGCTAACCGTTCCATCTGAATGATCACTGCGCCTTCGTCAGAATTTCATGTTCCTGTTGCTGTCCCACTCAACTCTTGTATAGTTCTCAACTCGCCGTTATTTCCCCTTGCTTCCAGCCTAGCATTTAGTTTGGTACAGCGGGGGTTAATATAAGCCTCACTGTCTGCCTGTCTGAAAACAATGTTTCACTTTAGAATGTTGATCTGTGTCCTACCATACGTAGAGTGAACGGTCACCAGACGAAACTTTTACTGAGCCAGTCGAAATCACGCATCAACGTCATTATCATGGACATATCCATGTTAAATGTCAATAGGAAAATGCAGCCAGTGTACTGTCATTCTAGGTCCAATGTTTGACGTGACTGAGTTAGCTGATGTTGGCTAGCTAGCTAGCAAGTGACAAGAATGTTATACAGCCTTCATAGAAACCATTTTGTTTAGAATGGACGACCAGTCCTTTTGCATAGCAACTAAGGAAAAAGAATTAACGACTGGGTCGTGTCTGTAGCAACATGACCAAAAGACTGTTAGCCGTTGATGTCGTTCTTTAGTAACACACACCCCAAAGCAAATCAGGAGGAGGAAGACAGGTTATTCAAATAGGACAAAACATGCTTGGAAGTAGATGGCCATTCTCCCCTGTCCACAGTGGTTCTCTCCTGTGATTCTCTCCTCAGAACAAAGGGACAGGATATACTTTATAACCCAGCCCTAGCCTGTGGTTGACCAATTAGAATTCCTTGCAATAAAACTGGGCCAATGGCCCAATAACAAGTATCCTATTTCAGATTCAACGTATTAACAATTTGGACCAATAAGAACGTGCCACAAGTAGCTGTAAGTTCAGGACTGACATTATGTTGAACTGAAAACCACTATTTCCATTGATCATTAGAACTCCATTGACCTCGTGTCCTCTGCGTTGTGTATTCATCTTCAAAATATTCTTACACGACTATCTTCTGATGAAAGAATGAAGTTCTATGAATTCCCTTATCAAAATAACGTCTTAATGAAAATATGTAATTCATTGTTATTTTAATATGTTGGCAGCAGTTTTATAAAAACAATAAGGGACCCAAGGCAGTGCCTCTGCTATCGCGCCGGGCCGAACAACGCCATTTACCTCTGACTGTATTCATGATACAGCACTGCCTCGTGTGCCTTTATAGCTTAATCATCAACACAGGCACGTATCGTAAGGTGCCAGATAACAGTTAAACTATGTATTTTTCTGCATATGTAAGCATACAGTACCGTCAAAGTATTCGTGCCCCTTGACTTATTCCACATTTTGTTACAGCCTGAATTCAAAATGTATTAAATCATTTTTCGCAACCATCTACTTTAAAATACCCCATAATGACAGTGAAAAAATGTGTTTAGGCATTTGAGCAAATAATTGATAATGAAATACAGAAGTCTAATTTAAATAAGTTCACCCCCACTGAGTCAATACTTTGTAGAAGCACCTTTGGCGGAGTTTACAGCTGTGAGTCTTTCTGGGCAAGTCTCTGAGCTTTTCACACCTGGATTGTACAATATCTGCCTATTTATTATTTTCTAAATTCTTCAAGCTCTGTCAAATTGGTTGTTGATCATTGCCAGACAACCGTTTTCAGGTCTTGCCATAGATTTAAGTCAACTGTAACTCGGCCACTCAGGAACATTGTCATCTTGGTAAGCAACCCGTGTGGATTTGCCCTTGTGTTTTAAGTTATTGTCCTGCTGAAAAGTGAATTAATCTCCCAGTGTCTGGTGGAAAGCAGACTGAACCAGATTTTCCTCTAGGATTTATGCCTGTGTTTAGCTCTTATGTTTCTTTTAATCCTGAAAAACTAACTCCTCATTCCTTAACGATTACAAGCATTCCCATAGCATGATGCAGCCACGACTATGCTTGAACATGTGGAGAGTGGTACTCAGTAATATATTGGATTTGCCCCAAACATAACACTTCCTACTCAAGAGAAAAAGTTAACAGGATGCATGTTTTTGGATATTTTTATTGTAACTGATATGAGACCTACACGTCGTTCAGATCAGTGATAGATTGACGTATAATAGAGCCATGTTGTGAAGGAGCTAGTCCCAATGCATGACGTTGTATCTTTACCTTGTTATATACTGAGTTTATGAACTCAGTATATCACTCTTGTCAATTACTTTAAAATTGTGGAGTAACTAGAATGTTCTTGATCCATCCTCAGTTTTCTCCTATCACAGCCATTGAACTCTGAAACTGTTTTAAACATTGAGCGGTTTCCTTCATCTCCAGCAACTGAGTTAGAAAAGACACCTGTATCTTTCTAGTGACCGGGTGTATTGGTAACCATCCAAAGTGTAATGAATTACTTCACCCAGCTCAAATGGATATTCATTGTCTGCTTTTTTATTTTTACCCATCTACCAATAGGGCTACCATCTACCAATAGGCATTGTAAGACCTCCCTAGTATGTGGTTACATATGTGTCTGAAATTCACTGCTCGACTGAGGGACTTTATATACTGAACACAAATATAAAAGCAACATGTAAAGTGTTGGTCCCGTGTTTCATGAAATAAAATATCCCAGAAATGTTCCACAAAAGCTTATTTCTCAAATTTGTGCACAATTTTTTTTTACATTTCTACTTTACCGAGATAATCCATCCACCTAACAGGTGTGCCATGTCGAGAAGCTGATTAAACAGCATGATCATTATGCAAGTGCACCTTGTGCTGGGGACAATAAGGCCACTCTAAAATGTGCAGTTCTGTCACACAACACAATGCCACAAGTTTTGAGGGAGTGCGCATTTGACATGCTGGGTGCAGGAATGTCCACCAGAACTGTTGCCACACCGCCTCCAACGTTGTTTTAGAGAATTTGTCAGTACGACCAACCGGCCTCAACCGCAGACCACGTGTAACCACGCCAGCCCAGGACCTCCACATCCGGCTTCTTCACCTGCGGGATCGTCTGAGACCAGCCACCCAGACAGCTGATGAAACAGGAGTTTTTCTGTCTAATAAAGCCCTTGAGTTTTTCCTCACATTCTGATTGGGGGGGCCTGGTGCCCCAGTGGGTGGGCCTATGCCCACCACAGGCTGCGCCCCTGCCCAGTAATGTGAAATTCATAGATTAGGGCCTAATTCATTTATTTCAATTGACTGATTCCCTAATTTGAACTGTAACTCAGTAAAATCTTTGAAATTGTTGCGTCTTGTGTTTTATATTTTTGTTCAGTATAGATAATTCTGTGTGGGGTACAGAGAAAATCAAAAATCATGTGTAACCCTATTGTGGCTAATCTCAATTTAATCCATTTTAAATTCAGGTTGTAACACAATAAAATGTGTAACAAGTCACGTGGTGTGAATACTTTCTGAAGGGTACTGTATATCAAATTAATTTACTAACATACCTCCTGAGAGTCCTTCCATCACCAGCAGCTAAAATCAAATGAAATGCTTTGTGTGTCATTCTCTATACTCTTTTTCCTCCACTGACAATACGGTCTGCACAGTCTCCGTGGTGCACTCACTTGAGGGTTGGGTTGCTTTTTGTCTGGTCCAGTCAGTGTGCCCCCTGTGCAAAATACCACTGCCAGAACTTTTTATAAATAATTCTGATAAAACATGAGCTTAAAAACAAAGTTTAGTAATTCATTTACCATCTGTAAATGTTCTAAGACAAATCTGAGTGGGGCATGATGCTGCTACACACACTCATACCCTTTCCCCTCTGTCCTCTCTCCTCCTGTAGCTGATCCTACCAGAGTGTATGAAGCTGCTGCCGGTCTATTTGAACTGTGTGTTGAAGAGCGACGTGCTGCAACCGGGAGCTGACGTCTCAGTAGACGACAGAGCCTACCTGAGACAGCTGCTCAGCTGTATGGACGTATCAGAGAGCCACGTCTTCTTCTATCCCCGCCTCCTTCCCCTGGTGAGACACACGCTGCTCGCATGACAAAGCATGAGAAAACATGTAAGACCATATTACATCAATGTTAAATCGTATATTAATCCAATCTCTTTCCGTCCCAGGTTAAGTTGGATGGAGGGTCGTTGCCAATGGCAGTGCGTAACTCGGAGGAGCGCCTGTCAAAGGGTGGAGTCTACCTCCTGGAGACAGGGCTCTACCTCTTCCTGTGGGTGGGAGCCAATGCCCAGCAGGAGCTGCTCAGCAACATCTTCGGCACTCCCACCTTCAGCCAGATAGACCCCAACATGGTGAGACACACACACCTCTCAACTTCATACAAATCATCTTCCTGCCTCTAAGAATGTGTGTGTTAGCAATCTCCTAAATGTGTGTGTTGCGTTCCAGACGAGTCTGCCAGAGCTGGACAACCCGTTCTCCCAGAGACTCAGAGAGATAATCGTCTCCTTCAGATCACAACGATCACGATACATGAAGGTCACTTCACTACCTCTCTTGCTCTCTCTCTCGTTCTTTGTCTGTATCTTTCCATCTCTATATTTCTCTGTGTTGTAGTTAGAGTATACTGTGTGTTTGTGTTAACATCTCTCTCTGCATGTCTTTAGTTGATGGTGGTGAAGCAGGAGGACAAGGCGGAGCTAATCTTTAAACACTTCCTGTGTGAGGACAAAAGCGCCAGCGGAGGAGCTTCCTACGTCGACTTCCTGTGTCACATGCACAAGGAAATCCGCCAGCTGCTCAGCTAGGACCCTTGACCTCTGATTCTTCAACCCTGACCCTGTCGCCCCTCAGAAGCGCTTTCTTTTATTTACCTAATAAACTGAACCCCTCTCCCTCTGTCAGCGAGAGGCCAGAGACATTTACACAGCCTCATGGCAGATTCCATGTGTCATCATATGACTCTAAACTATTCCAAACGTCAAGCTCTAAAACAACTCAAGCTAATCCACTGGCCAACGGAGGAGGTAGAGAGAGTGTGTGTGTGTGTGTGTGTGTGTGTGTGTGTGTGTGTGTGTGTGTGTGTGTGTGTGTGTGTGTGTGTGTGTGTGTGTGTGTGTGTGTGTGTGTGTGTGTGTGTGTGTGTGAGGGAGAGCACTGCTGTTGATTTGTACTAGGTGTTCTGTCTAGCACTGAAGCCTGTTGTAGCTGTACCCCCCCCCCCCCCCCGGCCCGTAGTAGAAACACCCAGTAGAACTAAGGAAGATGACACAAACTAGACAGAAATAAATACTGTTTTCCATCTCTATAATAATTTTTCTATTTGTCTTTATTCTCCCTCCTGTATGTTGTGTGTGTGCTCCTCTGTGACTTTTAGAAACACTACTAAGGCAATAGGAGAGAGGGCAGGAGTATATAGAGATAAACTGTGGTGATAGAGGTTCATCTACCAATTGAAATGTCTATGCATTGAATCATCCAGACAGGTGAGGGGTTTGAACTTTCACCTCTGACACCCTCACAGGGTCAACCAGCGTTGGGTCCCACTATGACTTGCACAGGCACACAGTACAGACGATTTGGTGGAGGTGTGTGTGTGTGTGTGTGTCATGTTGTCTTTACTAACGTGTGCATCTGATAAGAGACCATTCTGACACAATGATTCCTGTTCCCTGTGTGTCTTCCTGGCTGTATTTGTCCTATCTGTGAAGGGAGGGAGTTACTGGCGGTGCTTCTCAATATTGAGGTCAGTCAGAGAATAACGGAGTCATGTTCAGGAGGTACGAGACTGGAGAAACTATTTGAAACAAGGAAGTACGTTATTTAAAAAAAAATCCGTAGCAGAATGTTTTGCTATGTTGTCCCTTGCTGAACACGACCCTATGCTCCAAATACAGCTGTGTCTCTGAGTTGTCACCCTCAGGACTGTCTGCTGTAGCACCTCAGTTCAGATTTACATATATATAACCTGCGTATATAACCTGTACAGAATTAAATCCTCCATTTTAAACACCTGTCTCAAATGCTGTGGTTTGTTAGTCCAAATCAGTCGCTGCCCCTCTCTCTCACACACACACGCTTGGTTCAAAAGCACTCCTGCTTTTTACTTCTATCGCAGGGGGGATGGGGGTGTGTTTCTAAGGCAGAGGGATCCGCTCATAGGTACACACAGAATAATTTTCATTTCTGATTGTGTGTTTATTTTCTTGTCTTTACCACTGATTTTGTGTTTGTTACCCTCCAACCCGTCTCTGTTGAATGGCCCTTCTTTCTGACTGAGATTTTAAGTTTCACTTTTCTTTGGTTTTGTATTTGTCATTTCTCCCTGGACTCCTTAATAAAGTTATTGTTGAATCACAATGCCATGTTCCTCCCATCCCTGTACTTATTGGCTTGTTGGTACTATGATTACAGTAGACTAGACGCGTCAGCATGCTTCCCAGCTTAAACATTTCGGAAAAGTTTGCATATATTAGGGTAACGTTTTGGACTAGGGTAATGCTTTTTTTGTGCAGTTTGGGCACCATTTGTTTTTCTTGAGACAAGTTGAAGTCGTTAGCCGAATACGCCCCTTCGTCGGTGATTGGTCAACAGTAGGGATTCGTCAAAGTCTCAGAGACTTGTTTTCATGCACATCTTTTCATTGAGAAATACTGCACCAAACATCTTAGATGTAAAATTTTGCGTGACTAGATTTCCTCTGCAAAATGTCAAAATGAATGACAGATTTCCTGTTTTACACTGAAAAATAATATAAACCCAACATATGAAGTGTTGGTCCCATGTTTCATGAGCTAAAATAAAAGATCACAGAAATGTTCCGTATGCACAAAAGCTTATTTCTCTCACAAATTAGCTAACAGGGTTAGGGTTAGCTAACATGCTAAGTATTCCAAAATAGGTAAAAAGTAGTAAGTAGTTGCTATTCAGTTGCTATAATGCTGAAGTTGTCCATGTTGAGAATCAAACTCGATGTTCACGTCATACACCCAGGTTCACGTCATACACCCAGGTTCACGTCATACACCCAGGTCATACATCCATCCTGACCAACCACCCTACGTTCTTTTTAGCCGTTAAAAAAAAGGTTGATGTCCGCACCCCTGGGGAAATCTAATTAGTATAATACAAAAATCCCTATAAAAATGTGTCAATCCGCCTGTCGCACTTCCACATCTTCTGTGAAAGGTGACGGAGCTATAGTGTTTGTCAGAACATGAGACATCCCGAAAATCGGTCTTCTCGTAAAATCGTCTATAGCGTCCGAACGGTTTGGCCTACAAACTATTATGACCCCTCTATGGAAAGATGAGACTCACGAACACGATGGTGTTACCTGCCTACTTCTGTCATTAGGTTCCCAACCGTTTGGGCTATGACACTTTGGGTATATGACCCCTCTTTGCAAAGGTGAGACGCTCACGAACATGTACAGGTCGGTTGTTTTGCCCACAGGCCTCAAGACTCATCTGAAGGTCCCCTGGTACAAGTTGAATAAGTGAATGGAAGTATATAATGGAGACTGTTTAATGCCAAAAATATAGGGTTAAATACATGTAAAAACAAAAGGTTTCCTGATCGTTCTTATATCTCTCAGATATAGGAGATACACTTCAGAACAAACTTCCTTTTGATATTTTGTGTCTATCATGAAAGTGATGACTGTTATTCATCAAATAATTACCTACTATGTTTAACTGTTATTAGATTAAATAAATCCTGTAACAAATAACTCATTAGGAATTTGGGGCACCACAGGAAAAGTTGTTTAACGAGTTACCGTCTGCCGAATTAACTCAATGAAATAAAGATGTAACAGTCACTAATAATCCATTTCCTCATATCAGTCTCATTCTGAACGTCGCAGACTTCGTGAATCAGCACAAACCCGAGTCTTACTAATCATTCCGTACCGCACAAATTGATTTTATTATTTATTTACTAACAAACTAAATTATAATATAGGATACACACACACGGTATAGGTTATTGATTAGAAACTTAATACACCGACAAGTCCCTAGCAGACTAACACTATGATACTTGTTACATCAGATGTAGAGTTAAAGAGAGAGAGAGAAGCAACACTTGGATACATTTGGGAACTACACTCATAGTAACCCTAATACCTTGCCCCGAACTGGCGCTCTTATGGGTAAGAAGTAATACATGTATTTACATTTTGAAGGTCTTCATCGGGCATCTCTGTTGGACCCAGGCCTTCGTGGGTTCCGCTTAGTGAGGAGGGTTTAATTGGGCCTTATTTCGGATGGCTTTCTCTCGTATGTCCTTCTCCTTCGTTCTCAGATGTAAGTCTCCGATTGTCCACAAAAGGTCACAATGTCCTTCTTAGTTGTCTATTTTTCTTTCACTCGTTCTGTAAGAGTTGTCTTCTGAGGACAGCTAGTCAGCCGTGTCGATGATCCCAGAGTTGTGATGAGAGCAGTGTGGTCGACGATGATATGAAGAGAATAACCGGATGGTCCTACTTAAATTCACTTTCTTAGATACAGTACTTTGAACAGCTACTCAACCATAACATTGATTGTTAAATGGTTTAGATTTACACTGGTCTAATGTCCATTGCTTGTGTTTCTTGGCCCATTGCTCATGTTTCTTGAAAGCAATTTGACCATGAAGACCTGATTCACGCAGTCTCCTCTGAACAGTTGATGTTGAGATGTATCTGTTACTTGAACTCTGTGAAGCATTTATTTGGGCTGCAATTTCTGAGGCTGGTAACGTAAACTCACGTAAACTCGTACATCGCCTTGGTCCGTACAATTGCCCTTATTTTAGCGCCCCAAAAACGTAATACTTCCAGATCAACTGTAATGTCAATACCATTGTAAAGCACAATTTCTCTCCTTTCCAACAAAATCAATTACATGACCTAAACACTTCCCGTTTCTGCATAATTCAAGCAGGCAATGAGCCCCGTCGGGTCTTTTTAAAAATGGCGGGTGGGGAAGCGAAACTAATGCGTTATAGTGAGAAGGACAGATGTCATGTGGGAAAATTGCTTTTTTCACTCGATCTGTCCAACTTATCACCTTATCGCCTCTAAAATGTAAATAAAATACTATAAAGAGTTTATATAATGTGTCATTACATAGCTATTTGAAGGTTTGTGTCGAATTTGAATCGTGTTTTTACAGCGGCTTTGAGAATGATGATCGCATGCAATGATTACGAAGAAAATTACTAGGTATCCCCCCCCTTACCCCCGTCACTGTCCATTTCTTGTTTTTAAACGATGAGCGAAGTGCTACACCTGATGGAGAGAGATTGTAAGACAGAAATAGTTGCTTTATGCGTGCTGTACGTTACGACATGACACGTCACGATGTAACGGAGGGTCAGTTTTTCAACTTTTCTCCAATACTATAGAGCCATTACCATGTCGATCAACGCTTGAATAGAAACCTAGTTCACACCCCCGATTTTGAAGTCAACACAGTCGCTACAGTCCCATTAGTTTTCTTTGTAGCCTCGTTTGAATGTCGCGGTTACACACATTTGTACGGAATGGGGTGAGTTTACGTTAACTCTAATGAACTTAACCTCTGCAGCAGACGTAACTCTGGGTCTTCCTTTCCTGTGGCGGTCCTCATGAGAGCCAGTTTCATCGTAGCGATTGATGGTTTTTGCGACTGCACTTGAAGAAACTTTTAAAAGTTCTTGAAATGATGGACTGTTGTTTCTCTTTGCTTATTTGAGCTGTTCTTGCCATAATATGGACTTGGTCTTTTACCAAATAGGGCTATCTTCTGTATATCACCCCTACATTGTCACAACACAACTGATTGGCTCAAACACATTAAGAAGGAAAGAAATTCCACAAATTAACTTTTAACAAGGCACACCTGTTAATTGAAATGCATTCCTGGTGACTACCTCATGAAGTTTGTTCCGCATATTATTTGGAAACGGTCGTTTTTCTGATTTGTATGTGTTAGCCTACCTATTCTATTAAAAGCACACTAAATGCACATTGTTGCATTATTCACACACACTCAGAATTCACTACTTCAAGTTAAGTAGCCTACTCTCCTTTCCAAGTTGAGCCTACAGTATACAGTGCCTTCAGAAAGTATTTACACCCCTTGACTTTTTCCACATTTTGTGTTACGAAGTGGATGGTGCATTCATAAAATGGATTCAATTGTAATTTTTTGTCAACTATCTACACATAATACTCCGTCAAAGGGGAAGAAAAATTCTAACATTTCTTTAAAATTAATGGGATATAAAACACTATCTTGATTAAATGAATATTCATCCCCCTGAGTCAATACATGTTAGAATCCCCTTTGGCAGCGATTACAGCTGTGAGTCTTTAAGAGCTTTGCACACCTGGATTGTACAATATTTGCACATTATTCTTTGAAAAAATTCTTCAATCTCTGTCAAGTTAGTTGTTGATCATTGCTAGACAGCCATTTTCAAGTCTTACCAGAGATTCTCAAGTCGATTTAAGACAAAACTGTAACTAGGCCACTCAGGAGCATTTAATGTCATCTTGGTAAGCAACTCCAGTGTAGATTTGGCCCTGTGTTTTAGGTAATTGTCATGCTGATAGGTGAATTTGTCCCCCAGTGTCTGGTGGAAAGCAGACTGAACCAGGTTTTCCTCTAGGATTTTGCCTGTGCTTAGCACTATTCTATTTCTTTTTATTTAAAAAAAACTCCCTAGTCCTTGATGTTTACAAGCCTACCCATAACATGATGCAGCCACCACCATGCTTGAAAGTATGAAGAGTGGTACTCAGTGATGTGTCGTGTTGGATTTGCCCAAAACATAACGCTTTGTATTCAGGACAAAAACTTTATTTATTTCCCTTTTTTTTTGTTGCAGTATTACTTTAGTGCCTTATTGCAAACAGGATGCATGTTTTGGTCTATTTTTATTCTGTACAGGCTTCCTTCTTTTCACTCTGTCATTTATGTTAGTATTGTGGAGTAACTACGTTGTTGATCCATCCTCAGTTATCTTCTATCACAGCCATTCAACTCTGTAACTGGTTTAAAATCACCTTCATGATAACATCCCTGAGTGGAAGGACGCCTGTATCTTTGTAGTGACTGGGTGTATTGATACACCATCCAAAGTGTCATTAATAACTGCACAATGCTTTACTTTCTTTGTTACTCATCTTCCAATAGGTGACCTTTGTGAAGCACTGGAAAACCTCCCTGGTCTTTGTGGTTGAATCTGTGTTTGAAATTCACTGCCCCGACTGAGGGACCTTATAGATAATTGTATGTGTGGGGTACAGAGATGAGGTAGTCATTCAAAAATCATGTTCAACACTATTACTGCACACAAGTGTCCATTAAATTTTTTTATGTTGCTTGTTAAGCAAATGTTTACTCCTGAACTTATTTAGACTTGCCATAACAAAGGGGTTGAATACTTATTGACTCAAGACATTTCAGCTTTTAATTTTTTCATTTCCTTTTTAAAAACATAATTCCACTTTGACATTATGGGGTGTTGTGTGTAGGTAGATCAGTGACACAAAATCTCAATTTAATCCATTTTAAATTGAGGCTGGAACACAACAAAATGTGGAAAAAGAGGAGTGTGAATACTTTCTGAAGGCACCTGGGTAATAACAGCTGCATGAAGGGGCTGGCTATGCCATGCTACTACAGCCAACACTAGCCAATAATTTTTTTTTACTGAAGAAAAGTATTACTCTTGCTTGTTTAAAAGTCTGTACTTTAATCCGATTGTCATTCATGTATCGATAAATATCATCACATTCATCATCACATGAATGGACCTTAATCATTATCAGTCAGGTCTAGTGTGGTTCAAGCACAAATGTGGATACAGATTTAAAGGTTAAGTTATCAGTTAAAGGGGAAATCTGCAGTTTGAACGACAGAGTGGCTATCCCGCCACTAATTTGGTAAACAGCTGAGGGATGGGGCTAGAGAAATATTACCAGTCGAACTCATGGATAGAGCTATGGATACAGGGACTGACCATCCATGATATCAAGACAATATACTGAACAAAAATATGAGATTGTACTGAGTTACAGTTCAAATAAGGAAATCAGTAAGCTTGATGTGGAGGTCCTGGGCTGGTGTGGTTACACGTGATCTGCGTTTGTGAAGCTGATTGGACGTACTGCCAAATTCTCTAAAACGACGTTGCAGGAAGCTTATGGTAGAGAAATTAACATTAAATTCTCTGGCAACAGCCCTGTGGACAGTCCTGCAGTCAGCATGTCAATTGCACGCTCCCTCAAAACATCTGTGGCATTGTGTTGTGTGACAAAACTGCACATTTTAAAGTGGCCTTTTATTGTCCCCAGCACAAGGTGCACCTGTGTAATGATCATGTTGTTTTTTCAGGTTCTTGAAATGCCACACCTGTCAGGTGGATGGATTATCTTAGCAAATGAGAAAAGCTCACTAACAGGGATGTAAACAAATTTGTGCAAAACAAATGAGAGAAATAAGCTTTTTGTGCGTATGGAACATTTCTGGGATTTTTTCTTTCAGTTTATGAAACATGGGACCAACACTTTAATGTTGCGTTTATATTTTTGTTCAGTGTAGTTTTAACCATGTTTTGAGGATATACAGTGTTTGTTTACATTTGCATTGTTCACAAACAAAGGAGTAAAACAAGCTCATATTCTTGGTTCCGACAGTTAAAGAAGGCTCATGAGGCATCTATCTATAAGTTATATTTAAGCAATACGGCCTGAGGAGGTGTGGTATATAGCCAATATTACACGACTATGGGCTGTTCTAACGCACGACCCAACGAGGAGTTGCAGCATATACCACAAAACCGAGGGCGCCTTATTGGCATTATAAACTTGTTACCAATGTAATTAGAACAGTAAACAAGTATTTTTTTGTGATACCCATGGTTTACGGTCTGATATACAATGGCTTTCTACCAAATCTGCATTCAGTGCTCGAACCACCCGGTTTATAATCTTCAATAATCAATGGGTATATATAACTAATTTAAAAGTAAAAAAAATAGATGTAGCAACTGTAAAAGATCCCTTTAATATAATCACTTGCTAAACTATGTTACACACAAATACATGAGTGTAATCTCCCTGAAATCTCAGGTGTTTCTCCAGGGAGGCTATTC
The DNA here is from genome assembly GCF_016432855.1 of Salvelinus namaycush. NCBI lineage: Eukaryota > Metazoa > Chordata > Actinopteri > Salmoniformes > Salmonidae > Salvelinus > Salvelinus namaycush. The sequence goes on from NC_052310.1 coordinate 9,355,014, forward strand.
TACCTGACACAAGGACACTGACGAGTCCACCCAGCCTAGCCTAAACCCTGGATAGAGGGGCTCAGTGAACGTGGAGTGGAACGTGTGCAGGTGGGTCAGTGTGTTAGAGGAGACACTGTAGAAGGACAGAGTGCCGGCCGGCCAGTCCAGATACACTCCTACTCTGTTAGAGAGAGAGGAGATGGTTATGGCAGTGCTCTTGTCGTTGTGCCAGGCTGTGTAACTGTCATTAGAGCAGTTCAGACTCCAGGACACAGCGTTTCGTCCAAACCAGCAGTCATGTCCCTCTCCACTCCTGCTGATCCCTCTGTAAGCTACTCCCATCAGAGCTCTCCCATTACACTCTGCCTCCCAATAGCAGCGCCCATCCAGACCTTCTCGACACAGCACCTGCCTCCAGTAGTCAAATCTCTCTGGGTGATCAGGAAACGGCTGCTCTTTCCCTCGCGTCACCTTCCTGTTCTCCTCAGACAGCGAGAGCTCTTTGTGTGCTGTGTTTGGGTCCAGTGTGAGCTCACAGGCATCTGAAAAAATGATGAAACTCACAGTAAAATAACACGCACGTACACGCACGTACACGCACACGCACACACAATGTACATACTCACATCTCTGTGGTCCTGGTCTGATCCTGAACTCAGCACAGCACTCCACACTGTCAGAGAGGCAGTAAAACAGGGCTGTGATTCACTCAATCCCAAACTGTTAATAGCCTTGTTTTCCAAATTCATTGTTACCTAAGTTTCTCCAGTTTACAGTGTGGATCTTCCAGTACAGCAGAGAGAAGCTTCACTCCCGAGTCTCCTGGGTAATTATAGCTCAAGTCCAGCTCTCTCAGGTGTGAGGGGTTGGAATTGAGAGAGGAGGCTAGCAAAGCACATCCTTCCTCTGTGACACTACAAAGTGACAACCTTTAAACAAAAAGAGAAAATCATTTTACATTTAGCTGCCTCTAAAAGTGGTGAATATATATTATCAATATTTTACTCTTAAAACCAGATTGTTTAGAAATCCCTCACCTTACAACCTCCAGTTTACAGTGCGGACTGCCCAGTCCTGCAGAGAGCAGCATGACTCCTGAATCCTGCAGGTCGTTGTCACTCAGGTCCAGCTCTCTCAGGTGTGAAGAGTTTGAGCTGAGAGCTGAGGCCAACGCTTCACAGCATCTTTCTGTGAGTTTGCATCGCCTCAGGCTAGAATGAAAATATATCAAATGAATAGGGGACATACATAACAAACAAACATCGATGCTTTCCTAAAATATACTAGACAACATAGATTTTACATTAATTGTGAATATAATGATCATGTTGTAAAACCACAGAAATGCTGACCTTAATGTTTCCAGTTTACACTGTGGACTTGCCAGTCCAGCAGAGAGCAGCTTCACCCCTGAATCCTGTAGGTCGTTGTGACTCAGGTCCAGCTCTCTCTGGTGTGAGGAGTATGAGCTGAGTGCTGAGGCCAACGCTTCACAGCATCGCTCTGTGAGTTTGCATCGATTCAGTCTAGGAAATAGAATACATAAACACAAGTCTTTACCTGACTAAACAGACAGAGCGAGAAGAGTGTGTGTCTGATGATTTCTGATGTTGTACTCACAGTGCTGTCCTGGAGGCTTTGACCACTGGCAGCAGTCTCAGAAGACCCTCCTCTGATCTGGAGTATTTTTTCAGCTCAAACTCATCCAGCTCCTCTTCTGAAGTCAGCAACACAAAGACCAGAGCTGACCACTGTGCAGGTGAGAGTTTGGCCCTAGAGAGACTTCCTGAGCCCAGGTAGCTTTGGATCTCCTCCACTAGAGAATGGTCATGCAGTTCATTCAGACAGTGGAACAGATTGATGCATCTCTCTGGAGAGGGATTCTCCTTGATCTTCTCCTTCATGTACTTGACTGATTCCTTGTTGGTCTGTGATCTACTTATTTTCTGAGTTAGCAAGCCTCGTAGGAGAATCTGATTGGACTCCAGTGAGAGGCCCAGAAGGAAGCGGAGGAACAGGTCCAGGTGTCCACTCTCACTCTGTAAGGCCTTGTCAACTGCTGCTTTGTAGAAGCTGGTTGAGGATGAATTTCCGAATGGAAAACGTCTCAGAAATGATTGCTGTTTGGCTAAAAGATTCACGTTGTCGTTGATGAATGTGAGAAACACATACAGGGCAGCCAGAAACTCCTGAATACTGAGATGAACAAAGCAGAACACCTTTCCCTGGCATAAGGTCAGTTCCTCACTGAAGATCTCAGTACACACTCCTGAGTACACTGATGCCTGGCCGATGTGTATGCCACACTCTCTCAGGTCTTCCTCATAGAAGATCAGGTTGCCTTTCTCCAGTTGTTGGAAAGCCAGTTTTCCCAGGGACATGATGCTCTTTCTCATCCAGTCAGGGTCAGGTGTTCCTCTTCCCTGAAGCCTGAGATTCATGTCTTTCTCCTGAAAAGCCAGGAAGTGTGAGTACATCTGAGTCAGGGTCTTCGGCATCTCTCCACTCCCTGCTTTCTCCAGCTTTCTCTCCAGAACAATGGCTGAGATCCAACAGAAAATGGGTATGTGGCACATGATGTAGAGGCTTCTTGATGTCTTTATGTGTGTGATGATTCTGCTGGCCAGGTTCTCATCGCTGATTCTATTTCTGAAGTACTCTTCCTTCTGTGGGTCATTGAACCCTCGTACCTCTGTCACCTTGTCAACACACTCAGGAGGGATTTGATTGGCTGCTGCAGGGCGGGTGGTTATCCAAAGTTGAGCGGAGGGAAGCAGATTCCCCTTGATGAGGTTCGTTAGCAGCACGTCCACTGAGGTTGACTCGGTTATTTTAAACAGAATGTCATTGTTCTGGAAGTCTAGAGGAAGTCGACACTCATCCAGGCCATCAAAGACAAACAGCACCTGATAATTGTCGTAGTTTGATATCTCGGTTTCTTTTGTTTCCGTAAAAAAGCCATTGAGAAGTTCGATCAAACTGCATCTTTTCTTTCTGATCAAATTCAGCTCTCGAAAAGAAAGAGGGAATATCAACTGGAGATTTTGATTGGCTTTTCCATCTGCCCAGTCCAGAATGAACTTCTGCACTGAGACGGTTTTCCCGATGCCAGCGACTCCCTTCGTCAGCACAGTTCTGATGAATTGACCAAGTAAGGGCAGAAAGATGTCGTTGCATTGGATTGGTGTTTCTTGTGTGGCTGTTCTTCTGGATGCCGTCTCAATCTGTCTCACCTCGTGTTCATTATTGACCTCTGTACTTCCAGCCTCTGTGATGTAGAGCTCTGTGTAGATCTGGTTGAGAAGTTTTCTGTTCCCGTGGCTGGCCAGTCCCTCAAACACACTGAAGAACCTACTACGCAGATTGTGTTTGAGTTTATTTTGACAACTCTCGATTCGTTCATCTGGTAAAGTAAACAAGGGACAAACACGGTATACAAAGGTTCCTGTGAATGTTAAATAGACGGTTCTGTTGATTATCCTGTAAATATTCCACTCAAACTGAAACTGTTTAGAGACTGCAGTATAATAATGAAGGGTTGTTAAATCTTAATCTCTGTAAACTACAGGTTACTGGACAATGCTGCCATGTTGTGGATCTTCTTACCAAAACAACTTCAGATCCAAAGTGTTTCCTTGTTCTTACCACTGCCGAACAACCATCTCTATACAGATCTACAGTAACACAGCCATACACCCCTTCTATCAGTATTACCATTGTCTTCTGTATTCACAGGTTCAGGTGGAAACATGGTAAAGTGGGCAGGTGAAGCTTGAGATGGAACTATGGGCTCTGGGGGTAAGGGGAGAGGGACAGAGAGTAGTTTTACACATTTACACAAGGTGATTTATTTTGAGTACCACAACATTCCATCCAGTGTTTAGTATGTAGGTGACTTACCTTCGTCTAATGAGTTGACTCTGATGTTGAAGTGAACTGGACCACCAATATGGCAGCCGGAGAGCGAAGGGGCCACAACATGGCCGCCCGTCTGAGCTGTACAAGTGATGTAGACAGGAGAGTCTGGAACCCGAATTGAGGCAGCTGCTACCTCAACCTCAGCCTCTACAAATGGAGAGAGAGAACATTTTAGAGAATTAAAAATATATATTTCACACATAATATTTTATATACTTTTCTGTCAACTCCAAGTGATTTTTTTCAGTGTATTTGTTTTGTCAAGTAATACTAAGCAGTGTAGGTGTGAGTATGGTATATCCACCTTGCTGATCTACTGTTAACATCTTGGTAAGGTCCTTCTGGTTCATCTTCCTCAGGATTTCCAGTGAGATCTTCATAGCTACATCGTGGCCATAGGTGTTCACCATCGTATCCACGGTGTCCTGCCTGTCAGCGTTCTCCAGATGGCCCTTGGGGATGAGAGGAAAGCCATCTGGTACACTCTGAGCCAGGTACCAGTGAAATTTCTTCAGATCTTTTCCTACCAGCTCCTCCAGAATAGCCAGTAGCAGGTCAGGAACAGATGTCGTCATCTTAGGTCACAGAAAGTTACAGAAAGACTCCAAAATCCTCCCTCAGACACTGACATGTTACAAATGTGAACTTTGTGTATGTATAGACATAGGTCATCTGCCAAAAGATAACTATTTCTCGATCTAGCTTCCAAAATGTCTATCACTGCATTTTCCTCTCCGTTGCTCTCTCTCTCTCTCTCTCTCATTTTTTTATATATTTTATAACTCTGTCATATAGTGCCAGTTAGTGAAGCACCAGTTTCCTGTGTGATCTGCTTTGTGGCGTGCTGCACATCAAAACAGGAAGCTGTATTTTCTGTGGTTTGATGTTTGGTTGGTGTCTGCACGCTGACACAGTGATTTCATCATACTGGACCATGTCTTGTTAAAACGTCTTCATGTCCTCACATACACTCAGAGCTCCCTCTGACTTTTTGCTGCTCTGGCAGCATGGAGCACATCATGTGGTACTCTTACTCTGAGACTACCTGAGGTTAGTACAACTGTTGTAACCAGAAAAATGTTATTCTTTGTGCACAATTCATTTTTATACAATTAAAGTGCTATTTGCAAGAGAAAATTCCAAATGATGCATTTGCTCCATATTGTGGTTTGCACAAACACTGGTTTATAAGTGAAGTTATTGTTACAAAAAGGACCTTTAAACACACACACACACACACATCGACAACACTAACACATACACAAACACACACATATCGACAACACTAACACATGCACGTGCACGCTCAGTTAGAGAAAATGGGAGAGGTCGTTTTGTGTTGACAGTTGAGTGTTTATTGTAGACAGAGACAGACAGACAGACAGACAGACAGACAGACAGACAGACAGACAGACAGACAGACAGACAGACAGACAGACAGACAGACAGACAGACAGACAGACAGACAGACAGACAGACAGACAGACAGACAGACAGACAGACACCACTTCTGGTGTCACACTACATTCAGCAGAGAGTGAAATAGTGTGACCAGGAACAACCTTACCCTGGGGTGCACATAGCGTTACTACATCATCTTTAACAGGCCTGCCATATGAACCAGCTCTGTCTTTAAAGCTAGAATCCTTAATTGAAACAATAACAAAGCCCGCTCCCCGCCCCTGTTTCACTAAAAAGCTAAAGGATGGGGCTGGAGAAATGTTACCACTCTCAAATTCATGGACTACGCTATGGATATAAGGACTGACCATCCATGATATCAACATTATAGTTTAACCATGTTATGAGGATATAAGGACTGACCATCCATGATATCAACATTATAGTTTAACCATGTTATGAGGATATAAGGACTGACCATCCATGATATCAACATTATAGTTTTAACCATGTTTGAGGCTATACAGTGTTTGTTTACGTGTACGTTGTTTACAAACATTGGAGTAAAACAAGCTTATATTTTGTGTTCTGGTGGGTACGACAGTTGAATTAAGCTCATGAGGCATTTATAAGTTATATTCTTCAAGAATCAATGGGTATATATGGTTAATTTATAAGTCCAAAAATGAATGTAGCAACTAAGGATTCGAGCATGCATGTGTGTGTGTGTGTGTGTGTGTGTGTGTGCTCGTGCGCGTGTGCTCGTGCGTGTGCTTGTGAGTATATGTGAGTATATGTGAGTATATGTGAGTATGTGTGTGTACATGAAGTAGTGCACTATAGGTAGAGATTACAAAACGGAACATAAAAGGAAATGGATAGAAAAGCAGAGGCAGAAACTAAAAGTGAGATGGCTTCTGTGAAGAAGGGGGTTGGGGTGGTGGTGGGAAAAGTGACAGGGGACAGCATGTCAGTCACAAAGCCAAACACCCCAGAACATACACATAACACACGCTGTACACAGATAGAGAGAGAGAGAGAGAGACACACACACACACACACACACACACACACACACACACACACACACACACACACACACACACACACACACACACACACACACACACACACACACACACACACACACACACACACACACACACACACACACACACACACACAGGACAGAAATAGGGAGTGAGAGTGAGGTGGTCTGTACTACGTTGAAGACTACTCATCTCTGATTGGTGAAGGTAGTTGAAATGAGTCAATGGAACAGCAATGGAACACCGACACAATTTTTTTTAAATCAGTACAAACAAAAACTATATCAACTAATCAAAGAAATAAAAAATACAATATATATCCCGCCAATGCACTTCATTTACCTTGGAGTTTGCACTTTTGGGACTATTCCATTGGTTCCATTGTACCAGACAAACCAAATAAAGCACACAGGTATTTGACAAATGTTTTCAACAGAAGTATTTGACAAATGTTTTCAACATTTTGACCAAAGGTATTTTTTTATATTTTTTTTAGGCAGCAGTCATTTTTGTAACCAGTAGCACCAGTCCACGCTTCAGACTCCTCTACAGAAACACACACACACACACACACACACACACACACACACACACACACACACACACACACACACACACACACACACACACACACACACACACACACACACACACACACACACACACACACACACACACACACACACACACACATACACATCTGAACCCTAGAGGGGCATCTACGTTCTCAGATCTGTGTCTCTGCACAGAAAGAGAAACCTTTAAAGTCCTCCTGGTTGATCTGTCTGATAACAGCCTCGTCTGTGGGAGTTAACACTGGGTCTTCTCTGGTGAAGTCCTCGTCAAAGTTATTCACATCACGCCTCGTCTTCTACAGAGAGAGAGAGACAGTGAGGGAGAGAGAGAGAGACAGACTGAGTGAGGGAGAGAGAGAGACAGTGAGGGAGAGAGAGAGAGCGAGACAGTGAGGGAGAGAGAGAGACAGACAGTGAGGGAGAGAGAGAGACAGACAGTGAGGGAGAGAGAGGGAGACAGTGAGGGAGAGAGAGAGAGATAGACAGTGAGGGAGAGAGAGAGGCAGTGAGGGAGAGAGAGATAGACAGTGAGGGAGAGAGCGAGACAGTGAGGGAGAGAGAGAGACGGACAGTGAGGGAGAGAGAGAGACAGACAGTGAGGGAGAGAGAGAGACAGACAGTGAGGGAGAGAGAGAGATAGACAGTGAGGGAGAGAGAGAGACAGTGAGGGAGAGAGAGAGAGACAGTGAGGGAGAGAGAGAGAGACAGTGGGAGAGAGAGAGACAGACAGTGAGGGAGAGAGAGAGACAGACAGTGAGGGAGAGAGAGAGACAGACAGTGAGGGAGAGAGAGAGACAGACAGTGAGGGAGAGAGAGAGAGATAGACAGTGAGGGAGAGAGAGAGACAGTGAGGGAGAGAGAGACAGACAGTGGGAGAGAGAGAGAGACAGTGAGGGAGAGAGAGAGATAGACAGTGAGGGAGAGAGAGAGATAGACAGTGAGCGAGAGAGAGAGACAGTGAGGGAGAGAGAGAGAGACAGTGGGAGAGAGAGAGAGACAGTGAGGGAGAGAGAGAGATAGACAGTGAGGGAGAGAGAGAGATAGACAGTGAGGGAGAGAGAGAGACAGTGAGGGAGAGAGAGAGAGACAGTGGGAGAGAGAGCGAGAGTGAGAAGGCGGAGTCAACCAGGAGACACGTGATTGTGTGTGTGTGTGTGTGTGTGCGTGTGTGTGTGTGTGACTTACAATGCGTGGTTTGAAGGGGGGTTTGAGTCGTCTCTGCTCCAGCAGCGTCCAGTCGATGTCTTTGAAGAATGAGTGTTTCTTAATGGCCTCGTCACAACCCTGAGACAACACACACCCTAACCTCTGGCCTGGGGTCTTAGTCAGAAACTATACACACACACACACACAGAGGGAGAGAGAGACAGTACAGACACAATGATGTTAGACAAAGAAAGAGAAAGAAAGAAAGAGAGATGAGGGATGGACAGAGGGATGAGATAAAGGTGAACAATGATGGAGTGATGGTGCGTACAGCTCTGAGGATGGATACAGCCTCCTTGCTGAGCCAGACGGGGTAGAGGACATCGTCATGGAGGATAGACTCAAACAGGTCGTCTTCGTTGTCTGCTTCAAACGGAGGCTGGCCAGCCAACATCTCATACACTAACACACCCAGAGCCCACCAGTCCACTGATGGACCGTACTCCAGTTCCTGTAGGATCTACAGACAGAAAGACAGACAGACAGACAGAGACAGACAGACAGACAGACAGACAGACAGACAGACAGACAGACAGACAGACAGACAGACAGACAGACAGACAGACAGACAGACAGACAGACACAGACAGACAGACAGACAGACAGACAGACAGACAGACAGACAGACAGACAGACAGAGACAGACAGACAGACACACACTCGTTATCTCTATCATCCGAGGATCTAAAAACACTGCAATGCCATCACACGTCAGACACGAGGGGCAGTTTAGATGAACCTTAGGGGACAGAAAGTAGTGTAACACCAGCTCACCTCAGGCGCTATGTAATCAGGCGTGCCACAGAACGTGGTTGTGGTGACTCCATTGATGATGCCCTCCTTACACATGC